>NC_089837.1:406462962-406762962 GCF_035609145.1 Eleutherodactylus coqui
GGACACATCTAACCGTGTGCAGTAGTGTGGAGGCTGCTTTTTGCAGTGTTGCACTTTTTTTTTTTTTGTATATCGGCCGTGCAGAGCATTGCGTCCTGCAGTAATTTTACATTGTCCAGGGCCAGTAGTGGTGAGGCAGGGACAGAAGACATATTTAGTGTATATGGGCAGTGGGCCTTTCCAAAAACATTTGGGAAAAAAATCTATTTGGGCTGCCTGTGACCGTCCTCAGTGTACTGGGTCTCTGCTGGGGGTAGTTGTCCTAATTCATACGCAGCCAGCTAAGTGCTACAGCAGGCTTGCGCAAAATTCTTTCCTGCCTCTGTGTTGCCTCTTACATCACCGCTGTATTCCTGTCCACAAGTGTACTGGGTCTGTGCTGGGGGTAGTTGTCCTAATTCATACGCAGCCAGCTAAGTGTTACAGCAGGCTTGCGCAAAATTATTTCCTGGCTCTGCTGTGCGTTCCGTAAGCGAAGTCAGCCTCCAACCACAGGCTAATAAGCGGCACATTTAATTACAGCGTTCTGTTTCTGCACTACTGGTAATACACCATGCTGAGGGGTAGGGGTAGGCCAAGAGGACGTGGACGCGGCCGAGGACGCGGAGGCCCAAGTCAGGGTGTGGGCACAGGCCGAAATCCTGATCCAGGTGTATCACAGCCGACTGCTGCGGGATTAGGAGAGAGGCACGTTTCTGGCATCCCCACATTCATCTCACAATTAATGGGTCCACGAGGTAGACCTTTATTAGAAAATGAGCAGTGTGAGCAGGTCCTGTCGTGGATGGCAGAAAGTGCATCCAGCAATCTATTGAATACTCAGAGTTCTGCGCCGTCCACTGCTGCAACTCTGAATGCTCTGGCTGCTGCTCCTCCTTCCTCCCAGCCTCCTCACTCCATTACAATGACACATTCTGAGGAGCAGGTAGACTCCCAGGAACTGTTCCCGGGCCCCTGCCCAGAATGGCCAGCAATGGTTCCTCTCCCACCAGAGGAGTTTGTCGTGACCAATGCCCAACCTTTGGAAAGTTCCCGGGGTCCGGGGGATGAGGCTGGGGATTTCTGGCAACTGTCTCAAGAGCTTTCAGTGGTTGAGGAGGACAATGACGATGAGACACAGTTGTCTATCACTCAGGTAGTAGTAATTGGAGTAAGTCCGAGGGAGGAGCGCACAGAGGATTCGGAGGAAGAGCAGCAGGACGATGAGGTGACTGACCCCACCTGGTTTGCTACGCCTACTCAGGACAGGTCTTCAGAGGGGCAGGCAAGGGCAGCAGCAGGGCAGGTTGGAAGAGGCAGTGCGGTGGCCAGGCGTAGAGGCAGGGCCAGACCGAATAATCCACCAACTGTTTCCCAAAGCGCCCCCTCGCGCCATGCCACCCTGCAGAGGCCGAGTTGCTCAAAGGTCTGGCAGTTTTTCACTCAGAGTGCACACGACCGACGGACAGTGGTGTGCAACCTTTGTCGCGCCAAGATCAGCCGGGGAGCCACCACCACCAGCCTCACCACCACCAGCATGCGCAGACATATGATGGCCAAGTACCCCACAAGGTGGGACGAAGGCCGTTCACCGCCTCCGGTTTGCACCGCTGCCTCTCCCCCTGTGCCCCAACCTGCCACTGAGATCCAACCCCCCTCTCAGGACACAGGCACTACCATCTCCTGGCCTGCACCCACACCCTCACCTCCGCTGTGCTCAGCCCCATCCACCAATGTCTCTCAGCGCACCGTCCAGCCGTCGCTAGCGCAAGTGTTGGAGCGCAAGCGCAAGTACGCCGCCACGCACCCGCAAGCTCAAGCGTTAAACATGCACATAGCCAAATTTATCAGCCTGGAGATGCTGCCGTATAGGGTTGTGGAAACGGAGGCTTTCAAAGGTATGATGGCGGCGGCGGCCCCGCGCTATTCAGTTCCCAGTCGCCACTACTTTTCCCGATGTGCCGTCCCAGCCCTGCACGATCACGTCTCCCGCAACATTGTACGCGCCCTCACCAACGAGGTTACTGCCAAGGTCCACTTAACAACGGACACGTGGACAAGCACAGGCGGGCAGGGCCACTATATCTCCCTGACGGCACATTGGGTGAATTTAGTGGAGGCTGGGACAGAGTCAGAGCCTGGGACCGCTCCTACCCACCCCCAGAATTGCGGGCCCCAGCTCAGTGGTGGTATCTGTGGCGGTGTATGCTTCCTCCACTAAACCACCCTCCTCCTCCTACGCAACCTCTGTCTCGCAATCAAGATGTGTCAGCAGCAGCACATCGCCAGCAGTCGGTGTCGCGCGGTGTGGCAGCACAGCGGTGGGCAAGCGTCAGCAGGCCGTGCTGAAACTACTCAGCTTAGGAGAGAAGAGGCACACGGCCCACGAACTGCTGCAGGGTCTGACATGCTGTCGGTCCACACGGAGTTGTAACTGCATGTGTCCACTTCTAAAGAACCCCAGTCTGACTGGGGCATGCACCCTGCAACATCGGTTTCATCTGCCAGTGCACCGACTGCTGTGCGACGTGCCCACACGGTGGAACTCTACGCTCCACATGTTGGCCAGGCTGTATGAGCAGCGTAGAGCTATAGTGGAATACCAACTCCAACATGGGCGGCGCAGTGGGAGTCAGCCTCCTCAATTCTTTACAGAAGAGTGGGCCTGGTTGGCAGACATCTGCCAGGTCCTTGGAAACTTTGAGGAATCTACCCAGATGGTGAGCGGCGATGCTGCAATCATTAGCGTCACCATTCCTCTGCTATGCCTCTTGAGAAGTTCCCTGCAAAGCATAAAGGCAGACGCTTTGCGCTCGGAAACAGAGGCGGGGGAAGACAGTATGTCGCTGGATAGTCAGAGCACCCTCCTGTCTATATCTTAGCGCGTTGAGGAGGAGGAGCATGAGGAGGATGAGGAGGAGGGGGAAGAGACAGCTTGGCCCACTGCTGAGGGTACCCATGCTGCTTGCCTGTCATCCTTTCAGCGTGTATGGCCTGAGGAGGAGGAGGAGGAGGATCCTGAAAGTGATCTTCCTAGTGAGGACAGCCATGTGTTGCGTACAGGTACCCTGGCACACATGGCTGACTTCATGTTAGGATACCTTTCTCGTGACCCTCGCGTTACAGGCATTCTGGCCACTACGGATTACTGGGTGTACACACTGCTCGACCCACGGTATAAGGAGAACCTTTCCACTCTCATACCCGAAGAGGAAAGGGTTTCGAGCGTGATGCTATACCACAGGACCCTGGCGGACAAACTGATGGTAAAATTCCCATCCGACAGCGCTAGTGGCCGAAGGCGCAGTTCCGAGGGTCAGGTAGCAGGGGAGGTGCAGAGATCAGGCAGCATGTACAGCACAGGCAGGGGAACACTCTCTAAGGCCTTTGACAGCTTTCTGGCTCCCCAGCAAGACTGTGTCACCGCTCCCCAGTCAAGGCTGAGTCGGCTGGAGCACTGTAAAAGGATGGTGAGGGAGTACGTAGCCGATCGCACGACCGTCCTCCGTGACGCCTCTGCCCCCTACAACTACTGGGTGTCGAAGCTGGACACGTGGCCTGAACTCGCGCTGTATGCCCTGGAGGTGCTTGCTTGTCCTGCGGCTAGCGTCTTGTCAGAGAGGGTGTTTAGTGCGGCTGAGGGAATCATCACGGATAAGCGTACCCGCCTGTCAACCGACAGTGCCGACAGGCTTACACTCATCAAGATGAACAAAGCCTGGATTTCCCCAGACTTCTCTTCTCCACCAGCGGACAGCAGCGATACCTAAACAATACGTAGGCTGCACCCGCGGATGGAAGCATTGTTCTCTATCACCATCAAAAACGTGGACCTTTTAGCTTCATCAATCTGTGTATAATATTCATCCTCCTCCTCCTGCTCCTCCTCCTGAAACCTCACGTAATCACGCCGAACGGGCAATTTTTCTTAGGCCCACAAGGCTCAGTCATATAATTTTTGTAAACAATTTTTATACGTTTCAATGCTCATTAAAGCGTTGAAACTTGCACCTGAACTAATTTTTATTTTAACTGGGCTGCCTCCAGGCCTAGTTACAAATTAAGCCACATTAACCAAAGCGATTAATGGGTTTCACCTGCCTCTTGGTTGGGCATGGGCAATTTTTCTGAGGTACATTAGTACTGTTGGTACACCAATTTTTTGAGGCCCTCGCCTACAGTGTAATCCAATTAATTTTTTGCCCACCTGCATTAAAGCTGACGTTACATCAGCTGTGTTGGGCACTGCAATGGGATATATTTATGTACCGCCGGTAGGTTCCAGGGAGCCACCCATGCTGTCGGTCCACAGGGAGTTGTAACTGCATGTGTCTACTTCTAAAGAACCCCAGTCTGACTGGGGCATGCAGTGTGGGCCGAAGCCCACCTGCACTAAAAATTACATTACCTCAGCTGTGCTGAGCAATGCAATGGGATATATTTATGTACCGCCGGTGGCTTCCTGGCACCCACCCATGCTGTCGGTCCACACGGAGTTGTAACTGTATCTGTCTACTTCTAAAGAACCCCAGTCTGACTGGGGCATGCAGTGTGGGCCGAAGCCCACCTGCATTTAATCGGACGTTACCTCAGCTGTGATGGGCACTGCAATGGGATACATTTATGTACAGCCGGTGGGTTCCAGGGAGCCACCCATGCTGTGGGTGCACACGGAATTCCCATTGCGGAGTTGTACCTGCCTGTTACTATTTATAAATACCGCGGTCTGACTGGGGCATGCAGACACCTTGACAGAATGAATAGTGTGTGGCACATAGGTTCCCCATTGCTATGCCCACATGTGCAGCTCCTGATGGAGGTGGCACAGGATTGGATTTCTCATTGCTTCTGTACAGCATTGTGGGCTATCGCCCCACCCCTTTTAAAGAGGGTCGCTGCCTAGCCATACCAACCCTCTGCAGTGTGTGCCTGCGGTTCCTCCTCATGGCAGACGCACTTATAAATAGACATGAGGGTGGTGTGGCATGAGTGCAGCTGAAGGCTGCGCAGGGACACTTTGGTGTGCGCTGTGGACACTGCGTCGTGCGGGGGGGGGGGGGGCGTTGGGTAGCACGTAACCCAGGAGAACTGGCAGCGGAGTGTCATGCAGGCAGTGATTGTGCTTTGTTGGAGGTAGTGTGGTGCTTAGCTAAGGTATGCATTGCTAATGAGGGCTTTTCAGAAGTAAAAGTTGTTGGGAGGGGGGGGCCACTCTTGCAGCTATTGTGGCTTAATAGTGGGACCTGGGAACTTGAGATGCAGCCCAACATGTAGCCCCTCGCCTGCCCTATCCGTTGCTGTGTCGTTCCCATCACTTTCTTGAATGGCCCAGATTTTCACAAATGAAAACCTTAGCGAGCATCGGCGATATACAAAAATGCTCGGGTCGCCCATTGACTTCAATGGGGTTCGTTACTCGAAACGAACCCTCGAGCATCGCGATCATTTCGTCCCGAGTAACGAGCACCCGAGCATTTTGGTGCTCGCTCATCTCTAGTAAGGACTTAAATACTCACAGAGCAATGTATCACTAAAACATATAAAACATATGCCAGGTACACACTAGATAGCTGCTGACCATATATATATATTAGATAGCTGTCAAATGAATGTGCCAACTTTTTGTCGGACCGGCCATATGATGTGTATGGTGGTATCATGACTTTCCTCTGACAGCAGATATAAAAAAGAATCAGGCTGTTTCATTTTAATATGTGTGATCCTTTTGTTCTTGGGAAAGATAGGTTACACTTAGCAGAGCATGCATTTGTATGGAAATTTGGTCAGCATTATCTAGTATGTACCTGGCATATGTACACACCCACAAAAGAGAAAGTAAGAGAGGAAGGATAGCCAGGAAGTATTGGAGATAAAAGGCATATGATGTGTACCATATGTATATACAATATCACACAAGGCATGTTTTAAAACAGTCTGGGATGGGGTAATTATCATCAGAGCATATTTTATGACACTTTTCTGTCAAACTTTTTCCACCCATCAGTGAAAAATGTGCCAAATGTATCAAATTGCTCCACAATGTTGATAATTTTTTTGCATATTTAAATGTGCCTGTAGATATTCCTACGCATTTTATGCTATCTACCTTCTAGAGTGAGATTGGTCAAAAAAATTGAGAATTTTTAAATGTCTCAATTGATGAATCTGTCTGTGAACCTCATTCCACTTAAACCATGCTACCTCTTCTGAATATTTTTTAAAATGTCTGCTGAGGCTTAACATCTGTTCTTTATCTTACAAATCAGTAGTAAATTTGTCTAAATTCATTTGCACCGAAACAAGGTGTAACTTATGTCAGAAATCTGATGCAACTGCAATAGTAAATGTGCCTGTCAGGAATTGAACCATGGATCTCTTGCACTGTCAGTAGCTCTCACTGCTGAGCTATCCAGCCTGTGGACAGTTACCTTGCATGACTTCCAGCCTTGTTCCATGGTTCAAATTATCTAGTTTCTGCCTCCTGGTCAGAGGCATACCTTGAAGCTTCTGGGCCCTAATGCAAAACCAGTAACAGGGTCCCCAACTACAATGCTTTATTCATAGTACTGGGCTCCCTATATCGAGAAGAGAGGCCTTATGAGCCCCTAAGGATCCTGGGCCCGAATGCAACCACATCCCCTATACACCAGTGCTCCTGGTCCTGAACCCACCCCTGTTCCTGATTGGGCTCATTATAAAAGCCTGACACTGCCACTGCACCAGCATGCGATTACTGTGCTCCCCAGCATTGAATAATCAAGATCCATTTCTGCCTGCTCCTTTGCTATTGCGACACAACCTCCTGATACTGATTTATGGCTTTGCATTTGACTACAATACCTGCCTCATTCCTTGTACTGTAAACTGAGACTTCCCATTTCTGACCTCTGGCTTTCCATCTGACTATGTTACCTGCCTCACCCCTTGTACTGCAAATGGAGACTTACCATTGCTGACTCCTGTCTATTCTCTGACTACTCTCTAGACCTGTGGCTGCTACACCTGAGGCTCCATCCTAGTATCTGAACTGCTGCAGTACCCCTATGTGACTACATCTGAGACTAACTCACCTGAGAAGCAATTCAGCTACAGACAATACATTAGTAAGTTTTAAAGATCAAAAATCCCTTTAATTATGTTGTTGGAGCTCGAATGAAGGCAGGGTATGCTGACTGTTAAAATGTGAAACATATTTAATCTTATTATCATACTACAGTCTATCAAAGTTATTTAATTGCGTGTAAAGTTCATAGGACTTATTCACCATACAGTCTCATATAAAATAAAAAAGAAAACAATCTGGAGAACCTAAGCATTTCCAGGATATACAGTAGCATATGGTATATTTCTTTGGCGAATGGACTATGCCGCAGCAGATGGCTAATGGCTGTTTTGTGAGGCATTTCTCTCCCTAAAGTCATTTTTTAAAAAACAATCTATACATCATTTTGATTGGAAAGGAAGTAACATTCATTTTTCTTACTGGAAAACTTGATATTTGGTATGAATAAATACAATTTCTGTCATAAGTGTCAAGTAATTACTTAGGCATTACAAAAGTTATGTTGTATTACTCAAAAAGATATCTATAGAGAATCAATCAGTGTCTAAAAGAAAATGTAAATTTAATTTTGTAAATAAATTTTCACCATTTGTTGCTGTGGTCGTATTGTAGATAGTAAAACATTAAAATATGTTACTATTTATATATTCAAGCAAAAAGATACAATTAACTGTACAATGGTGCATCATAAAAAATGTATTTAGAATATAAAATATGTAAATTATTCAACAAGATATTTAATTTATTTATATTCTATATTCTTTGTGCAAGCAATTTAAATATATGTAAATTCCCCCTCCAATAAAATACTTTGGGGGTTCCTTAAAATCAACAGCCAAATCAAACATTTTACAGGAACTGCAATAGGGCCGAAAACAAATTTAGTCATAACACCAGTTGTCCTTTTGTGGAAGATGTGGTAATCTATTCAACAGTTATAGGGACATGGGTGACAGATGCTCTATTCAGAGTACTCTGTCTAAAACAGAGATAATTGGATATAGAGCTCAGCTATCTCTGTCAGTTGGAGTAACAAGGTGCATTAGTGACCACAGTTCCATTCAAATATTTCCAGAACAGGGAACTTGGGGACCCATCAGTTGGTCCGCATTGATCATTCATTTATCAGCTATCCTGAGGATAGGTAGTTAGTATTTGTAGTGGGATAACCCCTCTAATGATAGCCGTTATAATTGTCATGTTTGTTGTCACAGCTCTCCAATGTCATAAAAATCTATATTACCTACAATCTCTACTATCTTGTTCTAGGTTTCAGTATTCAGTACAGTTTTGACATTGCTGTTATGAAGTGGTAATAGGCTTTTTTCACACTTCAGAATTAAATTTAACATTCATTTCCACTGCAGAAATCTGAGGCTAAGGGTGCGTTCACACAAGTGTGTTTTTGTGCGTACATACGCACGCACAATAACCCACTTCTATTTACAACAATGCATTCCCTATGGTGTGTTCACATGTCCGTTTTTTGCAGGTGCGTGCCTGCAAAGATAGGACATGCGTGCACCATAGGGAATGCACGCATTGTTTTCAATGGAGCCGTGGCTGCTGCCGGTGGCTCCATCGAAAACAATGGTCTGCCGGCTCCCTGCATTCTTTTTCAGGGAAGAGCTTTACATATAAGCTCTTTCCTGAAAAAGAAAAAATTTTGTGTAAAAAAAAAAGCAGGCATTCTCTTCAATGGAGCAGCTGCTGCTGCCGGCGGCTCCATTGAAGACAATCGTCTGCTAGCACACCTGAATTGTTTTTCAGGGAAGAGCTTTACATATAAGCTCTTCCCTGAAAAAGAAAAATTTTAGTGTTAAAAAAAAAATAAAAAATTACTTACCTGTTCGCCGCTGCTGTGTCCCCCCACAGGGATGAAGAACACATCATGAAGCCCTTCCCTGAAAAGCCATTGATGGGATGCCGGCAGCAGGATTCTCTACCGCAACTGTCATGTGTGACAGCTGCGGTTGAGAATTGAAGAATTCCCTTTGCTGCATCTGCCACAGATGTGGCAGATGTAGCAGCAGGGAATTCTTTTAACTAGCGGGGGAGAAGGAAACATCTTCCGCATGCGGCAGATGTGTTCTTCATGCCCGCGGGGGTCACGGCAGCGGCGGAGAGGTAAGTTTTTTAAATTTTTTTTGTTTTGCACGAAAATGTTTTTTTTTCAGGGAAGGGCTTATATGTAAAGCCCTTCCCTGAAAAATAATGCAGAGGGCTGGCAGAGCATTTGCTTTCAATGGAGCCGCAGTCAGCAGCCATGGCTCCATTGACAACAAGCACGCAGCTGTGTTCACGCGTGTTTTTGCTCGTACCTAGGTGCAGACGTATGTACGCACCTAAGTACACACAAAAACACGCTCGTGTGAACGTACCCTTAGGGTGACCATAATTTTTCCACTCACTGAGCGATTTCACTTGAGTGCTAGGCACAACCAATCACCAATTTAAATGGCCATTTACCCTAATTAATTCCAAATGTGCTCTTTTTCCCGCAAAAATTGTGCAGCCTATTGTGCAATCACGCATTTATTGAGTGTGTATTTGCGCACACCCCATAGTCGTCTATGGGGCCTTTGGTGCTCACAAAAATAGAGCATGCTGCGTAAGGATTATGCAAATTAAGCTGTTGAAATAAATGTGTTCTATTCTTTGCATATTGCGCTCACAGATTTTGCACGCAAACACACTCATGTGAGTCGGTCCTTACAGTTTGATTTCTTCCACAGATGTGCTGCACATATTCAGCAGATTCACACAAGGATTAGTGAGATTGTCATTCAGTGGGACTCATGCTTAGTGTTTCTGTCTGAAATAAATTGCATGCTACTTATTTCTTTGAGAGATTGTTTTCCACAATGCAGACAAAAATCCTTGCAGAACTATTCCACAGAATGAGAATAGGGTTGCGTAAACCTCATTCACATGCATAAGATGTGGCTTTTTTTTAAAGGTGGAATTCTCAGAATTACTTAGAGTTTTTAATGCATAGGAAAATGGCCTGATATTTAATCCAATAAATACTGAGCTTATTTGGTGCTAAAGACCGCAGGATTTTTTTTTTTCATTTTTGAATTGCCGCATTCAGAAAACCATTCCTTTTCAAAAATTTTTGTCAGACTTGTGAGGAATAAGCTTAGTTTTCAATGGCACCATTTTGGGATACATATACCTTATTGATTACCTTTTATTTACAAAATTATATTTAAAATAATCTATTCTGCAATTGCTTTTTGACATAAATAACATATTGATTTTATTCTATTGGTCATGTGTGATTACGATGATACCAAACATACATTTTCTCCAATCACTCTCCATGACAGCACTACAGGAGGGTGATTCTATTCTATAATAGGGATGGGAAACACAAAGTGGTTAAAAAGCTTATCCTCACCTCTAACCCTCGGTGTTTTTCTTGTTCCCCTGTGTGATTATTCTTTTTGACAGCTCTCCATGAACAGGAGCTGGGGCAGTTAAGATGTAAAACTAGTTGGGCAGCATTTTCTACATTGTGTGGCCATTGCAACTTCTGTGCTGACATCTTCCAGGTGATTGTTGACATATGTCTAGTTGTGCACGGCTGAGCTATTTCATTTTCATGGGATGATGCAGTTCTAGTGGGGTGGCCTGATGTGCTTCTGGTGGAATGCATCCATGGTATCCCAAGTCCTTGGTTGGACTGACTGGGGACTTAAATATCAATGGAATGTGTTTTCTTTTTGGGATCCACTTTAATTGGTGGATGATACTAAACTGGTCTCACTGTTCATCATAAATGAAATCTTGAGACTTAGCTGCAAATAAAGTAAGATGTAAGTTTCTTACAGCCTATCTTACTACTTATGCCAGATTACAGTACTTGGCGTCAAAGAAAAGGTGTCTTCAGAAAATGACCCAATATTTATGTTCTGTATTCATGTGAAGTATTATTTTTTTATTTGTGGTAACTTTTTATTTTCCATTTCACTAAGTTTATTTTGACAAAAGTTCTAATATCTTTTAGCCTTTACTCTGGCCATTTAACTTTCTGTTAAAGAAACTTTTCAACAGCCACTTCATTATCATCACATAACATAAGATCCACTATTCACAATAGGTGGTGATCACACCTCTCCCTCCCTACACATTTACCTCTGCAGGTGTAACAGAGAATGTCAACAATACTCTCCCATAGAATTTAGTGAGTCCCCTCCTATCTATTGTGTTTACGGTCCGTAATTAAACTTTATCCCCACTTACATGGGGCAATTATCATTCAAAATTCACTCAATGTCTTTTGAGCGATAACTTTTGCGTGTAAATGCTATCATCATTTGCTTTTCATCCGAACGATGATTTTATGTTGATTTTAAAATCCATTGGTCAGCTGGGTAGCTAATATCAGGGAACGTAAGCTGTGATTCTCCATTGGAGCACTGATAACATTATTTTCGTCGTCATTCAGGGGCAGAACAAAGGGCTGTATGCAGATAACAGACCACCTGCTATTATCTGCATACAGCGAAGGGAGGCTCATTTACATGTAAATGAAGCTAATAAGCTACTAATAGGCATTAGTGCCCATTAGCAGCTTATGAAAAATGATCGCTCAAACTGTCATTCTCCCTATCTTTTGAACGAATTTTGAGCGATCATCTTTGTGTATAAATGTGCTTTAGACTTGTGACACGAAGTATTTTACCCACGTTTTTCCATCTGTGATACTGAAGTGCATCCTGGACTGACCATGAGTCTAGCAACCCAACTGCCGATCATCATGGAAAAGCATGATGCTCATAGTTCGGGTCAAGAGATCCACAGTAAGATCGGGTCACACTTTAATACTACGGCTGCAATATATATATATATATATATATATATATATATATATAGTATTTTTTTCATGATATATTCCATTTAAAACTGCATTTATAAAGGTAAAAATCACCAAAGTAAGGTTTGTACAGGCAGAGTATGCTGGGAGATTTCATCCTAGAAACCAGAAGAATTTAGCAGAATGCAATTGTGGATAAAAACATTTTATTAGTTATATGATGTGGTTCAAGAAAAGTCAAAAGGTAACGTGTTCACAAACTTACCTAACTTTTTATAAAATAGATTAACATGATTTTCAAAGGTGAAATTGCACTTTAACTTACTGAGCTGTATGTAATAATAGTTGAAATTATTGAGATGAATACTCTCACTGAATGTTAATTCAACATTTAAAGTTTGCATTTTTCATTTTCTATCTCTAAAATCTCATTTGCTGATTTTAAATAATTTGCTATTTTTATATTCTCAGTATATGTGAATACTACAAACAACCTCCATAAATAATTACATGTGTGTATTGGTTATTACTCAGCCTATAATTTTACCTGGTTAATTGAAATGTAAAACTCAATTTTAATTACTTACAATAAATTGTTTTGCATTTATTTGCTGCTGCCCAACTAACCAGCAGCAAATATGAATTCATTAAGATATAGTTGTGCTCTACAGATATGCAGAAGCAGCTTCTCTAGGGAATGGAGTTTCACCCCTAGAGCATTTGAATTCGATTTGATTGATAGCACAATGTGGAATATTGCAAAATGACCTACTTAAACAAGCATGCATAATGACTGTGGAATATGTGATCTTAATGAGCATTGACCCAGCTTTTCACTTTTAGAACACAAAAATTCAAAAAGAAACATTATTGATGAAAGCATATAAAAACACAAAGCAAAGGGAAACTTTTTAGATTTCTTTTTTAATTTTTATTGGATACTCTGACTTAGTGTTCATGTCCTTAGAAGAGTAGGCAATTTTTGATCCTTATATTTCTTTGAAAAATCTCTTAGTTTGCCTAGCAAGTATAAAGAAGAATCTATTATGCATTTTCAAACATATACTGTATGATTGAGAATCTTTTTAGTGGCTTTATGGTTACAGATCCTAGAGTCGTGCTTTACTCCATTCCCTCTCCCCTCTCTTTTAGTTAATATACAGACAGAAGTTGAGGGGTTGATGGATCCTAGCACAGCAGGATCAGCAGTGTGTTTGTACTTTATAACCATAGCAGCACAATGGCTTGCACTGTAACTGCATACCCTAAATGGAAGAATTTGTAAAATAATATAGTGCTTATTTATTCTATTTTTGTACTGCAGTGATAAAAATATGCTGGAGTATTTAAGTTATATTTTCTGTTGATCACTTTATCTAATTATTGCAGTGCAACGGACAATGCAAGTTTGTTCCATACTTTGTAAAACATCACCAGTTTCCTTCAAAATATATACAATAAAACACCTGTCCTAATCCCGTCAAAATATGAACACTGATCACCCATAACATTAAAACCACTGTGGGAAATGACAGAGATGGTCGCCATTTTATGTGTATTTTCTGTTGTCAGCTAGGATGATTTTAAAATGAAGGAGTGTGAAAAAACTGTACTTCTCATAAAGTTGGTTTCTGTTTGAGACTACTTAGAACAGCAACCATCCACCATATAAAATAAGGAGCAATATATTGTTTACATAAATAGGTCAGACTGGTCTTTATCAGCAGAAGACACCTCAAAGGCTCAAGTTACAGCTGCATGGCAAAATGAGTGCCTTTGTTTAAAACACAGAAAAAGACAGGAGAGAAACACAGGTAGTGTTTTTTCTAGAAAGCAAGTCAGAAATGAATAGAGCATGCTCAATTGAAGCTCCTTCCTGATGAATGAGCTCACAGCTACCTCACAAATACCTCCCTCTGAGAATGACCTATCAGCACACAAAAGGTTGTAATGTATATGAATGTCTCACCTTCCTGTGTTTGAAAACCTATATAAGCTTTAACCCACCTCTCCGGGCTTGTACATTGATCATATCTAATAAGGCACCTACAGTATATCGAACAGCGCAAATTGCGCTAACGCCAGTGATAGGTGAAGTGATTAACATCGACTATTTATTTACTATGGCACCTGTTAAAAGTTGGGATGTACAGATGTGTCTCTCCTTATATTTGTTCTTAGCTGGATATGTTCAGATATATATGATATGATAGATATGTATGTCACGAGATAAACAATGTTTTCAAAACAGTGAGCGTTTATGATAATCTTGCCTGCCCGATAGCAGAATGATGTAATGCTATGGCATTACATCATACTGCAGGAGCAATCAAAGCATCGCAAGTTGTTGTCCTCTCTGGGGACTAAGAAAAAAAGTAAAAATAAGATCAATAACGTTTTACTAATTGTTAAAAAAAGTAATAAAAATAAAAAAAAAACCTTTTGCCATATTGACAATAAAATAATTTAAATAATAAAACAAAAATACAAATTTGGTATCGCTGCGTCTATAAAAGTCCAATCTATCAAAGTAATGCATTATTTACAGCACACGATAAACGTTGAAAAATTTGAATATTCACACTATCCAGTTGAATAAAAGCAATCCTCTAAAGGGGCAACTTTAGCGAAAACACATTTTTCCATCCCTAGCTTTTCTCACCTTATTATCTCTCACACTCCTGAAATCTCCTACGTATATTTCAATGACTTCCATGCATTTAAGTCTCATGTCTGGTGCTTATAATGCATCATTGCGATGTTGATATTTCTCCCAGATTTTTCTTTTGCTATTCAGTGCCATCAATCTCATAAAGAATCAGTATAACATCACATGAGTGGCTAGAGCCTGTACAATCTCTGCCTGCTAGGAGGACACTGTAATTATCACAACTCTGTATATTCACCTAATAAGCTACAAAATATGAACCCTTTTCTTCTTCATTATATCTTTGTGACAGGAGCCTCTAATCATAAACATTAGCTATGACAGGTGTTTATATGCACCCCTCTAAAGTCCCGTTGTGGCTGGGTCTATCACACAGGAATAATTCTGACTTAAAAACTTATTTTTTTTAGATGAATCCAAGAAAATCTCACCTAGTTAGAATGAGATTACATGACCACCTGAGGAAAATGACTCTGTTTTAGACAGAAAGGAATAAATAAACAAAGTACTACTAGCCAAACCATATATACTAGGGGGCTATGAATAGCAGACAAAATCTTGTGAATTTATAGATTACATTAAAACATGTTGCCATAAAAGTTCAAATGCACCACTTTTAATCATAGCTCACTGACACAGCATGTGCAAACAAATTTAAAAGCACAATGAACCTATCACAGATCTGGGATTCTTAGTCTTACTTGGAGATCTTAACTACTGTTGAGCAATTAGTGAAATATTTAGGTCAGGATTAGAGATGAGCGAGCATACTCGTCCGAGTTTGATGCTCGTTCGAGTATTAGGGTGCTCGAGATGCTCGTTAATCGAGACGAGCACCACGCGGTACTCGTCTCGATTAAACGAGCACTGACCATTGAATTCAATGGAGCCGGCAATACAGCCGGCTCCATTGAAAGCAATGGGCTGCCAGCGATTGCGGGATGAATTGTCGGGAACAGCTTAAATATATAAGCCCTTCCCTGCAATTCATCTAGAAATGTGTAAAAATAAAAAATATATATATACTCACCTGGTCCCGGCAGAACGATGTTAGCCCATTGAATTCAAAGGAGCCGGCAATACAGCCGACTCCATTGAAAGCAATGGGCTGCCGGCGATCGCGGGATGAATTGTCAGGAAGGGGTTAAATATATAAGCCCTTCCCTGCAATTCATCTAGAAATGTGTAAAAATAAAAAATATATATATACTCACCTGGTCTCGGCAGAACGATGTTAGCCCATTGAATTCAATGGAGCCGGCAATACAGCCGACTCCATTGAAAGCAATGGGCTGCCGGCGATCGCGGGATGAATTGTCGGGAAGGGGTTAAATATATAAGCCCTTCCCTGCAATTCATCCAAAAAATGTGTAAAAATAAAAAATATATACATACTCACCTGGTCCCGGCAGACGGAGTTCAGCGCGGCAGGCTGCAAGTCTCCTGAACTGCTCTGAACAGCTGTGAGTAGTATTCAGCAGTCGGGGATTTAAAATCCCCGCCTGCTGAATGAGATGCCTCTGATTGGTCCCTGCGCTGAGCCAATCAGAGGCAGCCCTCACTCACCCATTCATGAATTCATGAATGGGTGTGAGTGAGGGATGGCTCTGATTGGTCAGGCTGTGACCAATCAGAGGCATCTCATTCAGCAAGCGGGGATTTTAAATCCCCGGCTGCTGAATACTACTCACAGCTGTTCAGAGCAGTTCAGGAGAACTGCAGCCTGCCGGGCTGAACTCCGTCTGCCGGGACCAGGTGAGTATATATATATTTTTTATTTTTACACATTTCTGGATGAATTGCAGGGAAGGGCTTATATATTTAACCCCTTCCCGACAATTCATCCCGCGATCGCTGGCAGCCCATTGCTTTCAATGGAGTCGGCTGTATTGCCGGCTCCATTGAATTCAATGGGCTAACATCGTTCTGCCGGGACCAGGTGAGTATATATATTTTTTTTATTTTTACACATTTCTGGATGAATTGCAGGGAAGGGCTTATATATTTAACCCCTTCCCGACAATTCATCCCGCGATCGCTGGCAGCCCATTGCTTTCAATGGAGTCGGCTGTATTGCCGGCTCCATTGAATTCAATGGGCTAAGATCGTTCTGCCAGGACCAGGTGAGTATATATATATTTTTTTATTTTTACACATTTCTAGATGAATTGCAGGGAAGGGCTTATATATTTAACCCCTTCCCGACAATTCATCCCGCGATCGCCGGCAGCCCATTGCTTTCAATGGAGTCGGCTATATTGCCGGCTCCATTGAATTCAATGGGCTAACATCGTTCTTCTCTGCCACAGCTGTTACAGCTGTGGCAGAGGAGAACGATCTTTACGCTGACAGTGGGGGGGGGGTCTCACTCTTGCCGCTATTGTGGCTTAATAGTGGGACCTGGGAACTTGAGATGCAGCCCAAAATGTAGCTCCTCGCCTGCCCTATTCGTTTCTGTGTCGTTTCCATCACTTTCTTGTGTTTTGCAGATTTTCACAAATGAAAACCTTAGCGAGCATCGGCGATATACAAAAATGCTCGAGTCACCCATTGACTTCAATGGGGTTCGTTACTCGAAACGAACTCTCGAGCATCACTGAAAGTTCGACTCGAGTAACGAGCACCCGAGCATTTTGGTGCTCGCTCATCTCTAGTCAGGATTACTTACATTATTTAAAAAAAATATCATGAATCGGAACACTCAATTTTGAGGCCCATTGAAATCAGTAGGAGTAAAAATTGCTGCAAGTGTCATTAATTTGGCTGAGTTATTAGCATTGTTGCCTTTTAGTGCTGGGGTACTAGGACTTCATACAACTTCAGCACTGCAAAGCAGCAGTGTCAATAACTCAGCCACCACACTTGTCTGTTTGGAACCTGAGAAGAAAAGAAAATAAAGAAGAAAATAAACATATGGAATGTAAAAAATATATTCAGATGTTTCCATTGGTCAGATTTGAAACTACGACTCAAGCACTGCAAAGTAGCAGCCATAACAACTGACCCATCACACTTTTCCTCTCTATTTTAAAGGAGTAGAAGAGGAGGAAGAATAAACACTAAAAGATTGTAAAAAACAACATTCTGATGTTGCCCATGACTTGATTGAACCTACAACTACAGCACAGCAAGGCAGCAGTGCTAACAACTGACCAAGCACATTTCTTTTTTTCTTCTTTCTCTAGAAGAGGGGCACATAGAGAAGTACAATAATAATAAACACAAATAGAACATATAAACTCTATACAGATGTTGTCCATATTGAAAACTGAACCTAGAACCCCAGCGTTGCAAGACAACAGGGCTCGCCACTGAGCCACCCTCTTATTCCTGCTGTTTCTTCTTTGGTGGAGGAGAAAACGAATGAGAACACAGGAAGATGTTTTTCTTCTTTCTCCCTTTTTTCGTTTCTCTTCTCCTTCTCATAGCTGTACTTATTCTTCTTCACCTTTACTTCCATTCTCTCCTTCTCCGCTGGAGGAGGAGGAAGAAGAAAGAGGAAGAAGGAAGTACAGAAAGACATAAGAACAAGCATTGTGGCTTACTCTTTAGCACTGTTTCCTTATAGCGCTAGTGTTTTAACCCCTTAGTGACCAAGCCTGTTTGCGCCTTAATGACCAGACCAAATTTTGGAAATCTGACATGTGTCACTTTGACATAGCATAACTCCGTAAAGGCTTTACATATCCAAGTGATTCTGACATTGTTTTTTCGCCACATGTTGTACTTCATTTAGGTGGTGAAAATAGTCTGATAGAATTTGTTTATATTTACTAAAAGCGCCAGAATTGGGAAAATTTTGAAAAAAATTCATTTTTTCACATTTTCAACTGCGATATCTCAAATATGTGCAAACATACTGTACAAATTCTTGATAAGATATATATTTCCATCTGTTTACTTTATTCTGGGTGCACATTAGAAAAAGTTCAGTTTTTTTTAACCATTTAAGAGACGTACAAATTTAACATTGATTTTCAGCATTTTGAGGAACACTTTATTTTCCGGCACCAAGCCAAGATTACAAAGGCTCATAGGTGTCAGAATGATAGATACCCCCACAAGTGACCCCATTTTAAAAACTGCACCCCTTAACGTATTCACTGAGGGGTGTCATGAGTATTTTTACCTCACAGATTTTTTTCAGGAATTAATGCAATTTAGAGGAGAAAAAATAAAATTTCATGTTTTTGCAAATATGCCATTTAAAAGATGTGATTTTTTTTCTATAATGCACATGAAAATGCGTATTTGCACCCAAAATGGATACCCCCGTTTGTCCTGTGTTCAGAAACATACCTATTGTAGCCCTAATCTTCTGTCCATATGCACAACGGGGCCCAAACCGAAAAGAGCAGACGGTGACTTTCAGAACAGTCATTTTGCTTGAAGGCGATTTCAGCCCCATTGCCCAATTGTAGAGCCCTTGATGGACCAAAACGATATAGAACCCCCACAAATGACCCCATTTTGAAAACTAGACCCCTTAACGAATTCCTCTAGGGGTGTACTGTGTATTTTGACCCCACGGTTTTTGAATGAATCTAAGCAAAGCAGAAGAAAAAATTACGATTTTCATTTTTTTTGGCAATCATGTCACTTTTAAACCCGTTTTTTTTGTACAGCACACATAGGAATGAAGACTTGTACCACAAAATGGATACCCCTGTTTGTCCCGTGTTCAGAAACATACCCATTGTGGCCCTAAAATTATGTCCGTATTCACAACGGGGCCCAAAACGAAAGGAGCAGCCAGTGGCTTTTAGAACAGACATTTTGCGTGAAGGCGTTTTAGGCCCCATTGCCCACTTGTAGAACCCTTGAGCGGCCAAAACGACAGAGGACCCCCACAAATGACCCCATTTTGAAAACTAGACCACTTAATGCATACACCTAGGGGTGTACTGTATATTTTAACCCCACAGTTTTTGAATGAATCTAAGCAAAGCAGATGGAAAAAATTACAATTCTAATTTTTTTGGCAGTTGTGTCATTTTAAAAACATTTTTTTTTTGTAAAGCGTACATAACAATGAAAAAGTTCACCCCAAAATGGATACCCCCTTTTGTCCCGTTTTAAGAGACATACCCATTGTGGCCTTAATATTATGTCTGTATGCACAACGGGGCTCAAAAGGAAAGGCGCATCAAATTTCAACTGTCTTAAATTTTACGTAATCGCCATTATCTATTGGATAACGGCGATCACGTGACCGGGGACCGCTCACTGCGGCCCTCGGTCACTGCTCCATGCTCTTGGCTACATTTGGTAGCCAGGAGCAAGGAGACTTTGAATTTCCAGGGCCCTCAACAGCTTTTGTGCTTGCGTCCGCCATTTTGCTAATGGGCACATATGCCAAAGTTGGGGAAAGGTCTGTGGATAAAGATCCCTTCGGGGGACATCACCAGAGGCCTTAGGTAAGTAATTTCACCTCCCCTCATGAATCTGATCTGTGATTGGAGATGAAATTTTCACTTTTTTTAACTTTTACATGATCGCTGTTTTCAATTGGAAAATGGCAATCACGTGACCAGGAACCGCGTTTTGCGGGCCCCGGTGAAATCTCCAGGCTCTCGGCTACATTTGGTAGCCAGGAGCAGGGAGATTTTAAATTACCCTGGCAATCTGCGCCTTTTGCACATGCGTCCGCCATCTTGGTGGCGGGCACGTGCGCAGAAGCCGTGGTGAAGTAAAATGCGGTGCCTTAGGTACGTTATTTCATCTCCCCTCATGGATATGATCCGTGAGGGGAGATGAAACTTAAACTTTTTTTTCTTTTTTTTAACTTTTTAAAAACTTTTTAAAAACTTTTTTTTACTTTACATGATCGCTGCTATCCATTGGATAGCAGCGATCATGTGACCGCGAACCGCATACAGCGGCTCCTGGTGACATCCCTCTGCTCTCGGCTACACATGGGAGCCGGGAGCAGAAGAATTTGTAAATTTCCCGGGCCGGCGGCGCCTTCTGAGCGCGCGCCCGACGTATGACGTCCGGCGCGCATGCACAGAAGGCGACGACGGAACCTGGAGGCTGGGACACCGCCGGTCATCGGGGCGAAGGCGGGTGAGTACTTTCAGCTGCCCCGATGGATCCGATCCATTGGGGCAGCTGAATATTTCACTTTTTTAAACTTTTTACTAACTTTTGTATGATCGCCAGCATTCCATAAATGAGAGCCGGCAGCATGGAGCTGTCACGTCCTCAGCTTGCAGGGCCTTAATCCCTGCAGGAAACATATTTCTACGTCCTCAGGGAATAAGGCCCAGCAAGGGAGGACGTAAAAACACTATGGGCCGGTCGTTAAGGGGTTAAGTTCATATCTGTTAAAGGGAAACATCGGCATGGACCTTTTATGTTTTCTTTGTGTTTCTCTGTCTGCTTACTCTCCTCCAGAGAAAGAAAACCAAGCAAGGTTGCTCAGTTGTTAACACTTTTTCCATGCAATGCTAGAATTATATGACCAAATCTATCCAAAGGCGAGAGGTGTTTTTATATTTGCTTTGTGTTTGTTGTTCTGAATTTTCTCCTTCTCTGGAGCAGGAGGGCTGTATATGCTGGCTCAGGAGTTAGCACTGCTGCCTTGCAGTGTAGGAATTGAGTGTTCACATCTGTCCAAAGACAACATTTGGGAGGGTTCTTAATGTTCTCTTTGTGTTTATTCTTTCCTTCCTCTAAGGCAGAACCAAGAAATTATGATGACTCAGTTGTTAATTCTACTGTTTTGCACTGCTAGAGTTGTAGGTTCAAATCTGACTGAGGGCAATGTCTGCATAGAATTTTTCAAAATCCCTGCAGCTTTTATCTTTGTTGGGATTTGGACCTATAACCCCAGCACAAAAATGAATCAGTGTTAACAGCTGAGCTACATTGATAGGTGACATATTCACTCACTCTATGTAAAATGATATTCTGTTAACTTTTTAAAATAAAATCATGCTAATCATGCTGACCACGACGCACAACACTATTTTTAGACAGAATAAGGGTGCATTCAGATGAGTATGTTTATGTGCATACATACGTGCACATATAACAATGTGACTAATAGAACCATGAGTTCCCTATGGTGTGTTACAATGTCTGTGTTTTACAGGCATGAAAATGCACACTCTTGTAAAAGATAGGACATGCGTGCACCATTGGTCTGTAGTGCGTGTCAATATTCCCCGCGGGGAGCCCCGTCATCACTGAACACTGTGACAGAGCTGTCACAGTGTTCACTGACAAGGAGACTCCCCGTGGGTAGTAAAGAATCCCCTGCCGCAGAGGTTTGCGAAGCTCTCTGATTGATTTCAGTGGCCCTATTGAAAGTAATAGGTGGCGGCACCCTTGCTGTGATTTTCAGGGAAGGGCTTTAAATACAAGCCCTTTCCTGAAAATCAATCCCAGTTGTAGTAAAAAAAAAAACATACTTACCTCTCTGCCACTGTCGGGACTCAGGAGAGTCTAGTCACTTGGGTCCCGTCACTGTGGTGAAGTTCTTTCAGCAGACGGGGATTTCAAATCCCTGCCTCCTGGGAGTGTTGTGCCTGATTTGCTGAGCGCTTAGCCAATCACAAGCAGTGCTCAGCTATTCATTGAATGACATCTGAGTGCTGCCTGTGATTGGTCACAACACTCAGCCAATCACAGGCAGCGCTCGGCGATTCAATGAATCAGATGCAGCCCTTTTAGCAGGCAGGATTTTAAATCCCAGCCTGCTGAAAGAACTTCATTACAATGATGGGACCCAAGCAGCTAGACGCGCCTAAGTCCCGAAAGTGGCAGAGAGGTGAGTATATATATATTTTTTTACTTTTTACACCAGATAGGAAAGATTTTCAGGGAAGGGCTTATATTTAAAGTTCTTCCCTGAAAATCGCTACAGGGGTTGCCGGCAGACCATTGCTTTCAATGTGTATTTGTGCACGTACGTGGGCATGCCAGTTTTGTGCGCAGCTATGTACGAACCAGCACACGCTCGTGTGAATGCACCCTAATATAGACATGATGCATTATATTTGAAAACTAGTCATAGTGTCCATATGGACCCCAGTCTACTTAAAGTGGCTAGAATAGGTACATGGGCATCAGAACTAGACCATTGAGCAAGGAAAGCATGTATCCTGGACTGATGAACCACGTTTTCTCTGACATCATATGAATTGCTAAGTGTGTCTGCATTACTTATCCCTTAAAGGGGTTTTTTGGTCCACCACTTTTTTCCGCCATCTTGTTTTCTACATCTGATTTTCTGTAACCAAGATCTTTAACCTTAATCTGGATCTCACAAAATAACTACTGCAGATCTCTTCATATTGAAACTTTAAGATCTGTGAGCAAGAATATAATTATAAACTCAGTCACAAAATAATTAGATGAGGAAAGATCTGTTGCTAAGCCTACTGAGGTATTAAGGTTGCAAGTGAGATGGTGATCAGCAATTCACCTTGACAAGTGTGAAAATAGAGTTAGTGGAGAATGCAGAGATGTGATAACTTTTTCAGAGAAGCAACTGATAACTATTAATGATTTCTGTTAATAGAGAGGGTCTATAGTGTCTCCAATATTAAGTAATTTGCTCAATTTTTTATAGTTTGGATTGATTGGCTAAATTTTCCTCATAACTATATTGTCCTCATAAAGAAATTCTCTGCCAGCTATGTTTGTTATTACTCTCCAGAGATCGTGTACTACGTATGAAAATGTCCATTTACATGGGATGACTGTTGGGCAAGCAATGCTCAACACTCATTCCTTTGTGTCCGCACTGCCGTGCTGTCACATGGGAGCTACTGCTGCTGGCTCACTCATGGAGCGGCCAGCAGGTAGACGGGGCAGTGCAGGAGATTTCTCTCCCCTCATTCCCTCTCCCCTCTTCATTGACATAACACAGCAGCCGCTCACTACTGAAAGGTTGCTATTTAAACTGAATGATGAGCAATCAGCTCATCACTCATCGTTTATGCAGCTGAAAGGTGCCTGTGAGCACTGAAATGCGTTGCCATTTATTATGAATTAAAGGATCTATATGAACCAATTCCTGGCTCATAGAACTGGATCATTACCGTGCTTGTAGGAGTCAACATTTCAAGGAGTTCTTGTTGGACCAAAGACAAAGATAGCATGGGAACTTTGTAAAACCACCTTGAAAACCCATTAGGAAAGCAATCATCTTGAAGTCTCCAATTACCTCCCAACCATACTGATCGTACTTCAGAACTTGCAACAGGAATTTTCCACTACTGTACTCCTCCTTGAGATGTGCAGAGTCAGCCACTGGAAGGGATTAATGAAAAGAACCAGACATTTTCATTAATTTTGAACTGCATGGACATACTCTGCATTGTCTAATGACTTTGAATCATGATTGTAAGTAATTTCTTTTCTCACTGTGTGTCCTTGAAACATTCAGAATTCAAAATCATATATTTTTAATTATTGATATCCTGACCACAAAAGCAAACATTTTTTGAAATAAAAGTTATTTTCCATTATATTTTACAATAGGCTAAGAGGAACAAATACATTTTTTTGTTGCCTATTGTAATTGATTTTCATGTATGAGGTTTTGATGATAGTACTCTATTTGTTGTCATTTTTTTCCTTTACCTTTCAACTCAGGATGATTAGACAAGAATATCTTGTTTCTATTATTGTGGTGCATCTATGAGATATGTTGATGAGATACACTAATTATGGCTCCTTCTAAGTATATCATGCATTGAAATTGTTATAGGAGAACTTTCAGCAATGTAGCCTTTTTTTCTGTGATTTGATTAGTATGAGAAGGGTCCAGATGTCTGCAGGCCCTCATTCACTTTCATGGTCTTTAAAAAGTAGCTGGACTCTCTCATAGTGGTAAATGTACAGGAGCCATATTGACCATGTTGAGAAGACTCTGAAGTTAGAGAAAATATTGTTAGCTTCAGTGGGCTTCTTTTTTTCCTCCTCTGTATCTAAATTGCTAAGGTCTTATTCAGATGTATGTAGTTTTCATGATGCTAGCAGCACACAGAACACCCTTCTATAAGCATCCAGTAGGTTCCTATAGAAGCATTCACATAGATGATTGTTAGGCGCGCAAAACTGTGCACACCTAACAAAGATAGGACATGCGCGTTCAAACTCACATGTTGGCTCTGAGGTGCGCACAAAGATAGGACATATCCTATCTTTGTTACATGCTTTCCATAGGCTCCTATGGGAGCCTTGAAAGCATGTTGTGGATAAGCTTTGGAGGTCCACGGCGTGATCAATAGGAATCCTTCCAAATTAATGTTATGAGGCTGTGCACACAGCCAGAAGCAATCACACTGACACAAGTTCAGCATTTAAAAACTTCCTCATTTCTGCTTTATTTGTGGGCACGTAGCCTCTTTAATAGAGTTTTACACATCTGCCCTTTATGGGCAGGCCAAAGATTGCATAGATAAAACGTATGAATAGGGAAACAGAGAGTTTCACTGTATATTCTTGTATGGGGAAGTGTATATATAAAGATATAAAAAGATATATGTGTGTAAGTAAATGAGGGATGGAAAAATACTGTCATAGGTATATAGAAGATAAAGAATGTATAGTATATAAAGGATATATGAGGGAGAATGTCCGCTACAGGTATATGAAAGTGTATGTCCACTGTCACTGAAGTATAGATATTGTGTATAATATATTTTTTTTACACATTTTAGGATGATTTTCAGGTAAGGGCTTATATTCTTAAGCCCTTCACGAAAATTCATCCTGAGATCGCCGGCAGCCCATTGCTTTCAATGGAGCAGGCTGTATTGCCGGCTCCATTGAATTCAATGGTCAGTGCTCGTTTAATCGAGACGAGTACCGCGTGGTGCTCGTCTCGAGTAACGAGCATCTCGAGCACCCTAATACTCGAACGAGCATCAAGCTCGGACGAGTATGCTCACTCATCTCTAATCCATAGCCATAACGTAACAAACAAAATTATTTGTAAACAGCTAATGTGTATGAATAAAAACTAATAACATTTTAAGGTTAATTCTGAAAGCAAATTTTAATGCATTGTGTCATATACAACTCTAAATAAAGGAAATACTATTAGATATGAACACAAAAATCATGATTAAAAGATGTACAGCTCATCATTCAAAAAAAGACATCACATAGCTATGTAGTCTTGAAACAAAAAGAATAGAATGTTGGAAGGCAAAAGGAAACATTTCTTTAATTTTCAAAATGAATGCCCCTCTTTGAGTAGTATTTAGGTTTCTTTCTATCTCAATATAGATTTATCTATAAATCTAAATAGGCTCAAATTGTATGTTGATTAATAGCCTAATACTACTTTATATTATTTGGAGCTTTTTGGAATGCAGAAGTCCAAATCCCTTCCTTAGTTACTGTACAAAATATAACATGCTGACTGCCTTCAGCTGCCACTATGGGGCGCTCTGGAACTTACTGCATACTGTTATAATTGAGTCTAATTTATAAAAGTATGCAGAAAGCTCACATTCACCCTCTAGTGGTAGATGAAGGCAGCTAACAAAAAAAATACAAGAATTGCTCAATAGTATAATATTATGTATATTAGAATAAGGATAATCTAAGATATGTAATAATCTATAAGGATTCCAAAATGGTACAAGTCAGAGATACTCATTTAATTTTCAAAATCACCACCATTCCATCCTTACATTTATCCTGCCATAAGCTAAATCAATATTTAGCATACTGCATACTATACATATCATAAACAATATTGATAGAACAGAAAATGCTATAAGCAGATGAATTAGCTGAATTGAAGAACATATACATAGAGAATTATTTAAAAATCACAATGTCAAAATCACTCAAACACAAACTTTTTAAAGGCTCTGCCAGACAAAACTTAAACTTTTTCATTTTGGTAATGGCTTTTCTGGCCTTCTTTCAATGATAACATATGCATCTTTATTGTCTTCTTTTACATTGCTTCACTATGCAATGGTATTCAGAGCAAACATTTCATTTGAACTCTGTAAAAACTTTACATTATACATGAATTCCTTTTATTATCTACGAGAACAATGCCTGATGCTGAATAAAAAATAGAGTAATCCAATGTATTCCTTTTTGGAGTCAATGCTTACTTTCAGAATTCATAAAATACATATTCTGATAAATTAGACCTTACAATAGACAAATTAAAATCATACAGGAAACAGTGAGGTGAATGAATGCCAAATTGTTTTTGCTTTTACTTTATGTTCTTTTGTTACTTGGCAATGGAAGTAATATAGAGCTGAATATTATGTTCCTACATAACACATGCTGAACAGTAAGGCACTGCCTGTACTTTACGCATTCTTAGAATATTTAAAATGCTACTTGCAACTTAATGAAATGGCTGCAGATTTTAGCAAATTAAATTGAAGGTTGTTATAAAGAATATGTGTTCTCAACATGAAGAGAGGTGAACGGCTATAATGGATGGTTTAGTTACAATAATTCACTTATTACCTATTTATTATATGTGAGATGATTTCACCTGGTGATGACAAGGATTAGGCCATTAGATGTGAAGGGTACCCTATTGTACTTTGGTAATAGGATTATGCCAAGTCAAATGTTGTATACAGACTTTTTTGCAAAAAATTCTAAATAAATATTGGATTACTTTCTGGCACTTAAAGAAATGTAGATCTTGGCATGGGAGGACTCCCAGTAAAACAAATGAACAACTGATTTTTCCTTGAATAATAAATGATAGAACAGGCTGTACAATCCTAGCAGCAAAAAATCTGTGATTTCATTTAAGGGTGTTCACTTCTGCAAAAATTATTAGACTGTTTTGAAATTTTAAAGGATTATAAAAACTTAGCCACACTATGAATCATACATGATCATATTTAAAAAATGTGGTGTAAGGGGGCGTGGCCTGCTGATAAGCGAGTGAGACGTGTCTCTGCACCGCTCCCAGAATCAGCGTCCCTACACAGATCTCTCTCACCCATGGGACACCTGCAACTGCTCCAATTGGAAGAAGGAAGGCACAGGATTGACTAAAGAAGCCCTCAGAGGCACAAGTAGTGAGCCTCGAGCTGTTTCTCCACTGCACAGGAGACTCAGTGAGCGTGAAGTGCCAGCCAAGATGGTGCCACCACTGGAGGAAGTGAGTGATCTGGTGGACAACGAGAAGCAAGCAGCAGTCTATGGGAAGAGGACAGAGGTTAGTGCAGAGGCTCCCAGGGTGAAAGCCGGCAGCTCTAAGGCAGGGAGTATCGTGTCAGGTGGAGCTCCCTCGGGCTCTCTGGCCAGCCGCACACCAGCTGCAGGGATGGAGTGGGTGGAAAGCCCTGAGAAGGCCCTGCATGGCCCAGACAGTACACTAGCCATACAGGTGCAGGCAGGCCTCAGCTCCTCTCCTTCTCCTGTTAACCTGACCAGAGGACATTCCACACAAAGGGACTGTGAGGAACTGGAAGCTCTCCACACTACAGAGACAGGGGAGATGTGGAGTGCATCCACTGACCACCCAAGCTCCTCTCCCCACTGGATGGACTGGCTGGAGGGAGAAGAGGGGTCCCCCACAGATACACCCTTCATGTTAGGGACTCTGGGCTTTGCAGCAAAGGGGGACCCACAGACAAAGTCAGTTGCCCCTGCTCACAGCCTGACACCAAATCCAATCAGGCATGGTGACCCTGGGCCAATAAGGCCAAGCTCTGCTCCCTCTGCCCCTCCGTTTCTTCCTAGGGAGAATGGAACTGGAAGGAACATCTCCGCGCTTTACCTGCCAAGTGTTAAATCAACAGTCTGTTTCAGAAGATGGAAACCTCTCATAAAAGGGACATTGCCGCCTTACAGCATGACATCTGCCATGAAGGCCAGAGAGTGAAGGTGATAGAGGATGCATAAGAGCAAATCATTACTACCATTGACTCACAGGAGCTGCATCAGCAGTCATAACAGATTTCAGAGTTATACCTACTGATCGACAACCACGAGAACCGTCATCACAGAAACAATCTGAGAATTAGGGGTCTCTCCAAGGAAGTCATGCCTCCCAGCTGGAGTCATGGGCTCACGAGTTCTTCAACGACCTGCTACAGAAATTGCCCGACTCCATGCTCAAGATTGATAAAATTCACTATTCTCTAGGCCCAACACACCTAGAAACATTGTGGGCAGAATCTATTTCTACAAGGTCAAAGACCAGAGCCTTTAATGTGCCAGGGGTGCTGGGGATCTGTCCTTCTGCAGTTCCCCAATAATGATACTCTCAGATCTCTCCCACCGCACCCTCCAGCTGCGTAAACCGTTGAGGACCCTACTTACAACACTCCGTGAAAGGCGGTTCATCTACCTGGGGATTCCCATTCCATCTCAATGCCAGTAAAGAGGGCAAATCAGCCTCGTTTAGAGGCCTGGGAGAGCTTCCTAATTTCCTGGGCACTTTTGAGCTCCCCTCCATATCTCTCCCAGAATGGCCATCAAACTGGTCTTTGCCAATACCGCCTCCAAGAAATGAGCGGCAGAATGTTGGCCATGGATTGTGCCGCTGGGCATCACGCCAGAAGAGTTTGGGGCCACCTGTGTCTTCCCCTAAAGAGCATGCATGAGAGAACTTTGTGGTTTCCATACACATACCCTGCTTGTTGAGCACGAGTTTGTCTGAGAGGGGCCCTGGACTAGATTGAGGTTGTAAGTGTTTGCCTGAAGAAATTAGACTCATGGCGTGGGTGGTGAGAGTGGTTGTTTGTCAGCTTTCACTGTTCCACATGGGAGTGATGGCTCAGGCGGCCGTCGTTGTCTATCGTATGAAGATAGCTATCTTTTGTCTATTTTGTTGTATGTCTTTGTCTCATCTTCCTTTTGTGTGTGTCCCCCCCCTTCTCCCTTTCGTCGGGGGCCTGACTAAGGGCTTGTCTTTGGGCTTTACAGATCTGCAGATACCATGGATGAATTGACAGTTGGTACTCCTAATGTCGAGGGACTTAATGTCCCACAGAAGAGGAGTCAGATTCTCCATCATTTCCACAAAAAAAGAGTATTGGTGGTCATGTTCCAGGAAACTCATTTTAGAGAGGACAGTGTCCCTTCCTAATGCTCCAAATACTACCCTGCCTGGTACCATGTTCCTCACCCCTCCAAAAAGGTGGTGGTGTGTTAATAGCACTCCATAGGAAGTTTTGGCACCATGATCTGGACTCTAAAATAGATGCAGATGGCCGTTTTTTTCCCTGAAAATTGATACAGCTGCCTCTATAATAATAAGAAGTTGTCTCACCTTCTTAGCTGCTTGCGGTGCTTGTAGTCTGTGCATGCAGAGAAAATCATACTCACATCCGTTCTGCCATTCGGTCCTATGGCTTGTTCAAATGATAGTGGATACATGGGAATACAGATACATCAGATGATTTTTCTTTGCTTTATTCTTTCATTATGCTCATACAATCAGGTACATGATACAAACAAGAACACGTTTCGGCGCAGTGTCTTGTTCACCTCAATCTATGTTGTATAACTTCCTGATTTATAAGTTAAAAGCAATTATATCTAATTACAAACTACCTGATTCATGCAATTTCTATGCGATTATATTGCGGTTATAGTGCAATAAGCATAAAATCAGCAGAAAACAAGTGTCTACTTTTGAACTAAGATATGGAGATGGTTTCAGAGAAGATTCTGAGAATTTTTACTTTTATGCGATTTCTATGTGATTGTAATGCGATTATATTGCGGCAAGCAGCAAATTAAATAAAAAAACAAATGTCTATTGATAAATTGAGACATGGAGATTGTTGCAAGGAAAATTCTGAGGATTTTCATTACATTTAACCCTTATGCGTTTTCTATGCGATCATGATGTGATTATATTGCGATAAGCAGAAATCCAAAAAATCAAATAATTAATGGATTTTTTCAGATAAAAGTTGGTTGTAAGGAAATCATAACATACAATGTGAGTGTGAGAAACACACTTATGTATTATGAAAGTTTCAATATGAAAAATACAGTGAAATCTTATGAGATCGTTTTAGGTATAAACTATTGGTGAATATATACTATATTATGTAGGATTTTTGGTGCAAAATAACAATATATTAATGGAAGATTTATAAGTGCCGCAAGGGTCTTATGATAATATATAATGATTAGAGATGAGCGAGCACCAAAATGCTCGAGTGCTATGTTACTCGAGTCGAACTTTCAGTGATGCTCGAGACTTCGTTTCGAGTAACGAACCCCATTGAAGTCAATGGGCGACTCGAGCATTTTTGTATATGACTGGTGCTCCGCTAAGGTTTTCATTTGTGAAAATCTTAGCAAATCACCAAAGTCATGTAAAAAACACAGAAATGGATAGGGCAGGCGAGAAACAACATGCAGGGCTGCATTTCGGGCTCTGAGGTCTCACTATTAAGCCACAATAGTGGCAAGAGTGAGACACCCCCCCCCCCCGCACTGTCAGCATAGCGATCGTTCTTCTCTGCCACAGCTGTAACAGCTGTGGCAGAGAAGAACGATGTTAGCCCATTGAATTCAATGGAGCCGGCAATACAGCTGGCTCCATTGAAAGCAATGGGCTGCCGGCGAGCACGGGATGAATTTTCGGGAAGGGCTTAAATATATAAGCCCTTCCCTGCAATTCATCCAGAAATGTGTAAAAATAAAAAAAATATACATATTCACCTGGTCCTGGCAGACGGAGTTCAGCTGCGGCCAGCTGGCAGTTCTCCTGATCTGCTCTCTGTAGTATTCAGCAGCCGGGGATTTAAAATCCCCGCCTGCTGAATGAGCTGCCTCTGATTGGTCACAGCTTCACCAATCAGAGGCAGCTCTCACTCACACCCATTCATGAATTCATGAATGGGTAAGTGAGTGCTGCCACTGATTGGCTCAGCTCAGCTGTCATTCAGCTGAGAGCTGCGCTGAGCCAATCAGAGGCAGCACTCACTTACCCATTCATGAATTCATGAATGGGTGTGAGTGAGAGCTGCCTCTGTTTGGTCAGGCTGTGACCAATCAGAGGCAGCTCATTCAGCAGGCCGGGGATTTTAAATCCCCGGCTGCTGAATACTACAGAGAGCAGTTCAGGAGAACTGCCAGCTGGCCGCAGCTGAACTCCGTCTGCCGGGACCAGGGGAGTATATATATTTTTTCTATTTTTACACATTTCTGGATGAATTGCAGGGAAGGGCTTACATATTTAAGCCCTTCCCGAAAATTCATTGTGCGATCGCGGGTAGCCCATTGCTTTCAATGGAGCCGGCTATATTGCCGGCTCCATTGAATTCAAAGGGCTAACATCGTTCTGCCGGGACAAGGTGAGTATGTATTTTTTTTTTTACTTTTTACACATTTTAGGATGATTTTCAGGTAAGGGCTTATATTTTTAAGCCCTTCCCGAAAATTCATTCCGCGCTCGCCGGCAGCCCATTGCTTTCAATAGAGCCCGCTCTATTGCCGGCTCCATTGAATTCAATGGGCTAACATCGTTCTGCCGCGACAAGGTGAGTATATTTTTTTTTTTACTTTTTACACATTTCTGGATGAATTTCAGGTAAGGGCTTATATTTTTAAGCCCTTCCCGAAAATTCATCCCGCGCTAGCCGGCACCCCATTGCTTTCAATGGAGCCGGCTCTATTGCCGGCTCCATTGAATTCAATGGTCAGTGCTCGTTTAATCAGGATGAGCACCGCGTGGTGCTCGTCTCGAGTAACAAGCATCTCGAGCACCCTAATACTCGAACGAGCATCAAGCTCGGACAAGTATGCTCGCTCATCTCTAATAATGATCTATATAGATCAATAGAGATGAGCGAACGTACTCGTCCGAGCTTGATATTCGTGCGAATATTAGGGTGTTCGGGATGCTCGTTACTCGTAACGAGTACCACGCGGTGTTCCGGTTACTTTCAGTTTCTTCTCTGAGACGTTAGCGCGCTTTTCTGGCCAATTGAAAGACAGGGAAGGCATTACAACTTCCCCCTGTGACGTTCAAGCCCTATACCACCCCCCTGCTGTGAGTGGCTGGGGAGATCTGATGTCACCCGAGTATAAAAATCGGCCCCTCCCGCGGCTCGCCACACATGCCTTGTGACTTAGCTGAGGGAAAGTACTATCGTGCTGGAGCTGCTGTAGGGAGAGCGTTAGGAGTTAGTGTAGGCTTCAAGAACCCCAACGGCCCTTCTTAGGGCCACATCTACTAGTGTGCAGTACTGTGTTAGCACAGTATTTTTATTTTTTTTTTCCAAAATTGGATCTGCAGAGCATTGCGCCCTGCAATAGGGACAGAAGTGGGGGTTAGGCAGGGAGAGTGTTAGGAGTTAGTGTAGGCTTCAAGAACCCCAACGGTCCTTTCTAGGGCCACATCTATCCGTGTGCAGTACTGTCCAGGCTGCTGTTAGCAGTGTTGCATATTTTTTTTTTCTCAAAACCGGCTGTGCAGAGCATTGCACCCGGCATTAATACTACAGGGATAGAATTGTGTAGGCAGGGCCAGAAGACATACATTATTCATTGAATACACGCAGTGTGGGTGTTCCTTGTAAAAAGCAGGGAAAAAATTCTATTTGGCCTGCCTCTTACAGTACTCAGGGCTCTGTGTACGTGTGTGCTGTGCACTGAACGTTCAGAAAAAATCAGACGCAGTCAGCTACGTTTTACCGCAGGCGTGCGGCAATTTTTTTCCTGCATGGGAAATCCCTGATCTGCTGTAGGTAGCGAATTACTTTGCATCACTGCAGTTGTGGGACAAATTGGCAGGGCCACAACACAGTTATTAAACTTAGTATTCATTGAATACACGCAGTGTGGGTGTTCCTTGTAAAAAGCAGGGAAAAAATTCTATTTGGCCTGCCTCGTACAGTACTCGGGGCTCTGTGTACGTGTGTGCTGTGCGCTGAACGTTCAGAAAAAATCAGACGCAGTCAGCTACGTTTTACCGCAGGCGTGCGGCAATTTTTTTCCTGCATGGGAAATCCCTGATCTGCTGTAGGTAGCGAATTACTTTGCATCACTGCAGTTCTGGGACAAATTGGCAGGGCCACAACACAGTTATTAAACTTAGTATTCATTGAATACACGCAGTGTGGGTGTTCCTTGTAAAAAGCAGGGAAAAAATTCTATTTGGCCTGCCTCTTACAGTACTCAGGGCTCTGTGTACGTGTGTGCTGTGCGCTGAACGTTCAGAAAAAATCAGACGCAGTCAGCTACGTTTTACCGCAGGCGTGCGGCAATTTTTTTCCTGCATGGAAAATCCCTGATCTGCTGTAGGTAGCGAATTACTTTGCATCACTGCAGTTCTGGGACAAATTGGCAGGGCCACAACACAGTTATTAAACTTAGTATTCATTGAATACACGCAGTGTGGGTGTTCCTTGTAAAAAGCAGGGAAAAAATTCTATTTGGCCTGCCTCTTACAGTACTCAGGGCTCTGTGTACGTGTGTGCTGTGCGCTGAACGTTCAGAAAAAATCAGACGCAGTCAGCTACGTTTTACCGCAGGCGTGCGGCAATTTTTTTCCTGCATGGGAAATCCCTGATCTGCTGTAGGTAGCGAATTACTTTGCATCACTGCAGTTCTGGGACAAATTGGCAGGGCCACAACACAGTTATTAAACTTAGTATTCATTGAATACACGCAGTGTGGGTGTTCCTTGTAAAAAGCAGGGAAAAAATTCTATTTGGCCTGCCTCTTACAGTACTCAGGGCTCTGTGTACGTGTGTGCTGTGCGCTGAACGTTCAGAAAAAATCAGACGCAGTCAGCTACGTTTTACCGCAGGCGTGCGGCAATTTTTTTCCTGCATGGGAAATCCCTGATCTGCTGTAGGTAGCGAATTACTTTGCATCACTGCAGTTCTGGGACAAATTGGCAGGGCCACAACACAGTTATTAAACTTAGTATTCATTGAATACACGCAGTGTGGGTGTTCCTTGTAAAAAGCAGGGAAAAAATTCTATTTGGCCTGCCTCTTACAGTACTCAGGGCTCTGTGTACGTGTGTGCTGTGCGCTGAACGTTCAGAAAAAATCAGACGCAACCAGCTACGGTTGAGTGCAGCCTTGCGCCAATTTCTTTCCTGCCTGGGAAATACCTGCTCTGCCACAGTTAGTAACTCTGCAACAGTAAAGTTCTGTGACAGTTTTGCAGGGCCGCAACACAGTTATTAAAATTATTATTCAGTAAATAGACGCAGTGGGCCTATCCTTTTAAACAAAAGGGAAAAAAGTATATTTGCCCTGCCTCTGACAGCCGTCAGGGCTCTGGGTACGTGTGTGCTGCGTGGAGAACGTAAAAAAATCAGACGCAACCAGCTACGGTTGAGTGCAGCCTTGCGCCAATTTCTTTCCTGCCTGGGAAATACCTGCTCTGCCACAGTTAGTAACTCTGCAACAGTAAAGTTCTGTGACAGTTTTGCAGGGCCGCAACACAGTTATTAAACTTAGTAGTATTCATTGAATACACGCAGTGTGGCTTGTCCTTTGAAAAACAAGGGAAAAAATTGTATTCTGGCTGCAGGCTTGCGCTACTTTCTTTCCTGCCTGGGAAATCAAATCACTGGTAATACACCATGCTGAGGGGTAGGGGTAGGCCTATAGGACGTGGACGCGGGCGAGGACGCGGAGGCCCAAGTCAGGGTGTGGGCACAGGCCGAGCCAGTGTGGTGGCCAGGGGTAGAGGCAGAGCCAGACCGAATAATCCACCAACTGTTTCCCAAAGCGCCCCCTCGCGCCATGCCACCCTGCACAGGTCAAGGTGCTCTACGGTGTGGCAGTTTTTCACAGAGACGCCTGACGACCGACGAACAGTGGTGTTCAACCTTTGTCGCGCCAAGATCAGCTGGGGAGGCACCACCAACAGCATGCGCAGGCATATGATGGCCAAGCACCCCACAAGGTGGGACGATGCCCGTTCACCGCCTCCGGTTTGCACCACTGCCTCTCCCCCTGTGCCCCAACCTGCCACTGAGATCCAACCCCCCTCTGAGGACACAGGCACTACCGTCTCCTGGCCTGCACCCACACCCTCACCTCCGCTGTCCTCGGCCCCATCCAGCAATGTCTCTCAGCGTAGCGTCCAGACGTCGCTAGCGCCACAGTTTGAGCGCAAGCGCAAGTACGACGCCATGCACCCACACGCTCAAGAGTTAAACGTGCACATTGCAAAATTGATCAGCCTAGAGATGCTGCCGTATAGGCTTGTGGAAACGGAGGCTTTCAAAAGCATGATGGCGGCAGCGGCCCCGCGCTACTCGGTTCCCAGTCGCCACTACTTTTCCCGATGTGCCGTCCCAGGCCTGCACGACCACGTCTCCCGCAACATTGTACGCGCCCTCACCAACGCGGTTAATGCCAAGGTCCACTTAACAACAGACACGTGGACAAGCACAGGCGGGCAGGACCACTATATCTCCCTGACGGCACATTGGGTGAATTTAGTGGAGGCTGGGACAGAGTCAGAGCCTGGGACCGCTCACGTCCTACCCACCCCCAGAATTGCGGGCCACAGCTCGGTGGTGGTATCTGCGGCGGTGTATGCTTCCTCCACTAAAGCACCTTCCTCCTCCTCCTCCTCCAACGCAACCTCTGTCTCGCAATCAAGATGTGTCAGCAGCACGTCGCCAGCAGTCGGTGTAACGCGGCGTGGCAGCACAGCGGTGGGCAAGCGTCAGCAGGCCGTGCTGAAACTACTCAGCTTAGGAGAGAAGAGGCACACGGCCCACGAACTGCTGCAGGGTCTGAGAGTGCAGACCGACCGCTGGCTTGCGCCGCTGAGCCTCCAACCGGGCATGGTCGTGTGTGACAACGGCCGTAAGCTGGTGGCGGCTCTGCAGCTCGGCAGCCTCACACACGTGCCATGCCTGGCCCATGTGTTTAATTTGGTGGTTCAGCGCTTTCTGAAAAGCTACCCCCACTTGTCATACCTGTCAGGACAGTGTCCGGGATATGGGGGTCCCTGAGATATCCCGCAACCCCTGTCCCTGCCTACTTGCCCCCCTGGGCTAACCCCCAGGGCGACAACTGGGCGACGGTCCCTACCCTCACTAGGGAAGCGGGACACGGGAGACAAACAGACACTGAGACAAACAACGGTAGAATGGTCAGACAATCCGGGTAGGCAACAAGAGGGTACGCAGTACAGAGGGGTCAGGCAAAACGTAGTCAAGTCCAAAAGCAGGTGTCAGAAAAGCCGAGGTCACAAGAGCAGTCAGGATAACGCGGGTGCAGCTGGAGAACCAAACTAACACTGGCAAGGCCTGAAAGGAAAACACACCTATTTAAATGCTGTCAGTGCTCCCGCCCCAGAAGCTGATTGGGGCGGGGAGCCTGACAGCAGCAGGGCTAATCAGGGAGGTGCTGGGGGCACGCCCCCAGTCTTGCAGCACAGACCGTTACTAGGGAAGCCAGCCTGGTAGTCAAGTGACTAGAAGCACCAGCTGCCTCCCTAGCAACCCGGCGGCGACCAGTCTTACAGCGGCCCGGGGAGATCACCAGAACCGGGGCTCCCCTACGCCGCACTCCTGTAGCCCGGGTGGCAGGACCGGTGGTGCGGGCACGGCGGCCCCGAGAGTTGCAGGTTCTGACAGTACCCCCCCTTCTACGGGGGGACACCGGACCCCCATGGCCCGGTGCGGGCTTAAGCGGGAAAGCCCTGTGGAATGACTGGACTAGGCGTGGCGCATGAACGTCCCTGGCAGGGACCCACGTCCTATCCTCAGGGCCAAATCCTCTCCAGTGGACCAGGTACTGCAGCCCACCTCTAACCCGTCGGGCATCCACAAGCCTTTCTACTTCATACTCCAGTTCCCCCTGTACCAGAGAGGGAGGAGGTGGGTTCTGGGTGGGGAGAACTGGAGTCACATACTTCTTAAGCAAGTTCTTGTGAAAAACCTTGTGGACCTTCCAGGGGTCAGGAAGTGCCAACTTATATGCCACCGGGTTGATAACCTGAGAAACCGTAAATGGGCCAATGAACCGAGGAGCAAGTTTCAGGGAGGGAACCTTAAGTCTCAGATTCTTGGATGATAATAAAACCTGCTCCCCGACCACAAAAGGTGCCGAGATAGTCCGTCTTTTATTTGCGTATTTACGCAGTTTCTCTTGGGAACCCTGAAGGTTCTTACGAACCTGGGCCCAAACTGTGCACAGTTCTTCAGCGGATATGTCAGCGGCCGGATTGTTCGAGACAAAAGGAGTAGAAAGCGAGAACCGGGGATGAAACCCATAGTTACAAAAAAAAGGTGACAGTTGGGTCGACGAGTTACCATGGTTGTTAATAGCAAATTCGGCGAGAGGTAAGTAGTTGGCCCACTGATACTGGTTATCAGAGACAAACAGTCGCAGATACTGGATAAGTTCTTGATTCATCCGTTCCGTTTGTCCGTTACTCTCGGGATGGAAAGCGGAGGAGAAGGACAAATTAACGTTTAGATTTTTACAGAAGGCTCGCCAGAAGCGAGCGACGAACTGAACCCCTCTATCTGACACAATATCCTCGGGGATCCCATGTAACCGAACAATCTCCTTGATGAACATCTCAGACAAAAGTTTGGCGTTAGGCAACTTGCCAAGCGGAACAAAATGAGACATTTTAGAGAAACGGTCAACTATTACCCAAATGACCGTATTCCCCAGCGAGAATGGCAGATCAGTAATAAAATCCATGGACAAATGGGACCATGGCCTGGACGGAATGGGCAAGGGCAGAAGAGGCCCCTCAGGACGTCTCCTGAGGTTCTTCCCCCTTGCGCAAACCGGGCACGCGGACACAAATACCCGTACATCCTTGGCCATGTGCGGCCACCAATAGAGTCTGGCCGCTAACTCCAGAGTACCCCTGATGCCGGGGTGTCCAGCTAGGACTGAAGCATGTGTCTCCTCTAACACTTTCAATCTCAGTGATAACGGGACAAATAATTTACCCTCCGGAAGGGCTTCAGGAGCCGATTGTTGAGCGGCGTAAATGAGAGGTGAAAGGTCGGAGGAGACAGCAGCGAGGACCACCCCAGGGGAGAGAATGCTCTCAGGCTCCGGCTCGGAAGGTTCCGGAGAACCAAAACTCCTAGACAGGGCATCAGCCTTGACATTCTTAGAACCGGGTCTATAGGTAACAACAAAATTGAACCGAGAGAAAAACAAGGCCCAGCGGGCTTGCCGAGCATTTAACCTCTTAGCGGAATCTAGATAGGTGAGGTTTTTATGGTCTGTGAGTACCGTGATCTGGTGATGGGCTCCTTCCAAAAAATGCCTCCACTCTTCGAAAGCCCACTTAATCGCCAGCAATTCCCGGTTGCCTATATCATAGTTCCGTTCGGTGGAAGAAAACTTCCTAGAAAAATAGGCACACGGTCTAAGGTTGGTGAGAGTGGAGGGACCTTGGGACAGTACCGCTCCCACACCAAACTCAGAGGCATCTACCTCCACCACAAAAGGGCTGGACAGATCCGGTTGTACTAGGACAGGTGCAGAAGAGAACGCCGCCTTTAGGGTATCGAAGGCCCTCAGAGCCTCAGAAGACCAGGTCCTCACATCTGCCCCCTTTCTGGTGAGGTCAGTTAGAGGTTTGGCCACCACGGAGAAGTCTTTAATGAATTTGCGATAGTAGTTGGCGAAGCCGAGGAAGCGTTGAAGGGCTTTCAACGACCCTGGCTGGGCCCACTCCGTGATGGCCTTCACCTTTTCAGGATCCATCTGGAAGTCGCATGGCGTGATGATATACCCCAAAAATGATATCTTTTGTACCCCGAAAACACATTTCTCGAGTTTAGCAAACAGCTTGTTATGTCTGAGTCGAGCTAGCACAGTCTGAACGTGAGTATGGTGACTCGGCAAGTCGGAGGAAAAAATCAAAATGTCGTCTAGATATACAACCACGAACACCCCCATGATATCCTGAAACACTGAGTTCATGTACCCCTGAAAAATGGCGGGGGCGTTACACAATCCAAAAGGCATAACTAGGTATTCAAAATGCCCGAGGGGCGTATTGAAGGCGGTTTTCCACTCATCCCCTTCCCGAATGCGGATGAGGTTGTATGCTCCCCTGAGATCAAGTTTAGAAAACCATCGGGCACCAGCGACCTGGTTGAGGAGGTCAGGAATGAGTGGAAGAGCATACTGGTTTCGGACTGTGATTTTATTTAGCTCTCTATAGTCAATACAGGGCCGGAGACCCCCATCCTTCTTCTCAACGAAGAAAAACCCGGCACCCACCGGGGATTCTGAGGGCCGGATGTGCCCCTTGGCCAGACTGTCGTGGATGTAGTCCCTCATGGATTCTCTCTCTGGGACCGTAACGTTATAAATGCGGCCCTTAGGAAGTTTGGCCCCAGGAATCAAGTCTATTTTACAGTCCCATTCCCTATGAGGGGGCAGAGCTTCAGATAGTTGTTTGGAGAACACGTCAGAAAACTCGGAGAGGTATTCTGGTAGGGGGGTCCCCTCGCAGGTGGAGATTCCCACCTTCACCGCACAAAGGTGGTTGACACAGCGGGGACCCCACTTTACCAGTTCCAACGTGTCCCAATCTACTACCGGGTTGTGCTCCCGGAGCCAGGGGAGGCCTAGGACGACGTCCACAGACAAATCTCTCATCACTAGAAAGGTGCAGGTTTCCACGTGTAAGGCTCCTATCGTAAACCTTACTTCAGGGGTAACCAGATTAACCACCCCTGCTTGCAATGGAGTGGAGTCCACTCCTGAAACCAGAATCGGAGTCTCTAAACGTAACAAAACTCCGGACAGTTGAGAAACGAAATTAAAGTTAACGAAATTAGCCGCAGCCCCAGAATCAACAAAGGCTTGCCCAGTGCGGTGGAAAGCATGAAATTCTAGGGTGCAAGGCACTAACATCTTGGACAACACAGGGAGTACCTTGGCTCCTAGACAGTCCCCCCGACAACTGCCTAGGAGCGGGAGTTCTTCCTGCCGTGGCTTCTTAGCGCAGGTAGCAATGCGGTGACCCGGCTCCCCACAGTAGAAGCAGAGGTTCTTCTTCAGGCGGTGTTCCCGTCGTTGCTTGGGGGTCATGGCTCCCAGCTCCATGGCCTCGGTGGTGGGAGGGTAAAAGGTCGGGTCAGTCGAAGAAGTAGACGTGGGGAGTGGGGTGGTCCGAGCGGCGTGTCTGGCCCTCAAACGTCGGTCGGCTCGAATAGCCAGCGACATGGCTTGCTCCAGAGTTCTAGGCTCTGGGTGGGCCACAAGTAGGTCCTTGAGACCCTCAGACAGGCCGGTCAAAAATAAGTCTTTTAGGGCGGCATCGTTCCACCGGGATTCCGTACAATGTTGACGAAATTGGGAACAGTAGTCCTCCGCCATCTTACAACCCTGGCGCAGGGCCAGAAGCTTGGAGACTGCGTAGCCCGCCCGGTCGGGTTCGTCATAAATTTGACCCAGGGCGGAAAAAAAGGCGTCAAGGGATAGTCGGGCTGGGGAGCCAGCTGGTAGCGAGAAAGCCCAATTTTGGGGCTCTCCCCTCAGGCGGGTAATTACGATTCCCACTTTCTGGTATTCAGTACCAGAGGAGTGGGGGCGGAGATCAAAGTAGAGCTTGCAGCTCTCCCTAAATGCAAAAAACTGATCTCTCTCTCCGGAGAAGCAATCCGGAAGCGTGGCTCGAGGTTCTGACATTGTTCCTGGAGCGGACGAGGGCTGCATGGGGCCTGCAGCTGCCACTTGTTCCCGTGGCTGCAAGCGGGCGGTTAGGTCCTGGGCAAGGGTCGTAAGGACCTGGACCTGGTTCGCTACAGCCGCCACGGCCTCCATCGAGGGGCTCAAAGTCGCCGGGCGGATGCAAGGGTCTGACCTTCGTTCGGCCAGTGTTACTGTCAGGACAGTGTCCGGGATATGGGGGTCCCTGAGATATCCCGCAACCCCTGTCCCTGCCTACTTGCCCCCCTGGGCTAACCCCCAGGGCGACAACTGGGCGACGGTCCCTACCCTCACTAGGGAAGCGGGACACGGGAGACAAACAGACACTGAGACAAACAACGGTAGAATGGTCAGACAATCCGGGTAGGCAACAAGAGGGTACGCAGTACAGAGGGGTCAGGCAAAACGTAGTCAAGTCCAAAAGCAGGTGTCAGAAAAGCCGAGGTCACAAGAGCAGTCAGGATAACGCGGGTGCAGCTGGAGAACCAAACTAACACTGGCAAGGCCTGAAAGGAAAACACACCTATTTAAATGCTGTCAGTGCTCCCGCCCCAGAAGCTGATTGGGGCGGGGAGCCTGACAGCAGCAGGGCTAATCAGGGAGGTGCTGGGGGCACGCCCCCAGTCTTGCAGCACAGACCGTTACTAGGGAAGCCAGCCTGGTAGTCAAGTGACTAGAAGCACCAGCTGCCTCCCTAGCAACCCGGCGGCGACCAGTCTTACAGCGGCCCGGGGAGATCACCAGAACCGGGGCTCCCCTACGCCGCACTCCTGTAGCCCGGGTGGCAGGACCGGTGGTGCGGGCACGGCGGCCCCGAGAGTTGCAGGTTCTGACAATACCTGCTCGGAAAGGTGCGCCAGCTCTGCGCACATTTCCGCAAATCTCACACGCACGCTGCCACCCTGCGGACACTGCAACATCGGTTTAATCTGCCAGTGCACCGACTGCTGTGCGACGTGCCCACACAGTGGAACTCTACGCTCCACATGTTGGCCAGACTCTATGAGCAGCGTAGAGCTATAGTGGAATACCAACTCCAACTTGCGCGGCGCAGTGTGAGTCAGCCTCCTCAATTATTTACAGAAGAGTGGCCCTGGTTGGCAGCCATCTGCCAGGTCCTTGGAAAATTTGAGGAGTCTACCCAGGTGGTGAGCGGCGATGCTGCAATCATTAGCGTCACCATTCCTCTGCTATGCATCTTGAGAAGTTCCCTGCAAAGCATAAAGACAGACGCTTTGCGCTCGGAAACAGAGCCGGGGGAAGACAGTATGTCGCTGGATAGTCAGAGCACCCTCCTGTCTATATCTCAGCGCGTTCAGGAGGAGGAGGAGGAGCATGAGGAGGATGAGGAGGAGGGGGAAGAGACAGCTTGGCCCACTGCTGACGGTACCTATGCTGCTTGCCTGTCATCATTTCAGCGTGTATGGCCTGAGGAGGAGGAGGAGGATCCTGAAAGTGATCTTCCTAGTGAAGACAGCCATGTGTTGCGTACAGGTACCCTGGCACACATGGCTGACTTCATGTTAGGATGCCTTTCTCGTGACCCTCGCGTTACACGCATTCTGGCCACTACGGATTACTGGGTGTACACACTGCTCGACCCACGGTATAAGGAGAGCCTTTGCACTCTCATTCCCGAAGAGGAAAGGGGTTCGAGAATGATGCTATACCACAGGGCGCTGGTGGACAAACTGATGGTAAACTTCCCATCCGACAGCGCTAGTGGCAGAAGGCGCAGTTCCGAGGGCCAGGTAGCAGGGGAGGCGCAGAGATCAGGCAGCATGTACAGCGCAGGCAGGGGAACATTCTCCAAGGCCTTTGCCAGCTTTATGCCTCCCCAGCAAGACTGTGTCACCGCTCCCCAGTCACGGCTGAGTCGGCGGGAGCACTGTAAAAGGATGGTGAGGGAGTACGTAGCCGATCGCACGACCGTCCTCCGTGACGCCTCTGCCCCCTACAACTACTGGGTGTCGAAGCTGGACACGTGGCCTGAACTCGCGCTGTATGCCCTGGAGGTGCTTGCTTGTCCTGCGGCTAGCGTCTTGTCAGAGAGTGTGTTTAGTGTGGCTGGGGGAATCATCACGGATAAGCGTACCCACCTGTCAACCGACAGTGCCGACAGGCTAACACTCATCAAGATGAACAAAGCCTGGATTTCCCCAGACTTCTCTTCTGCACCAGCGGACAGCAGCGATACCTAAGTAATACGTATTATGCACCCGCGGATGGAAGCATCGTTCTCTCTCACCATCCAAAACGGGGACATTTCTGCTTCATCAATCTGTGTATAATATTCCTCCTCCTCCTCCTCCTGCTCCTCCTCCTGAAACCTCACGTAATCACGCCGAACGGGCAATTTTTCTTAGGGCCACAAGGCTCACTCATATAATTTTTCTAAACAATTTTTATACGTTTCAATGCTCTTAAAAGCGTTGAAAGTTTAACTTGAACCAATTTTTCGTTAAACTGGGCTGCCTCCAGGCCTAGTTACCACTTAAGCCACATTAACCAAAGCGATTAATAGGTTTCACCTGCCATCTTGGTTGGGCATGGGCAATTTTTCTGAGGTACATTAGTACTGTTGGTACACCAATTTTTGTGGGCCCTCGCCTACAGTGTAATCCAATTAATTTTTTGCCCACCTGCATTACAGCTGACGTTACATCAGCTGTGTTGGGCACTGCAATGGGATATATTTATGTACCGCCGGTGGGTTCCAGGGAGCCACCCATGCCGTGGGTCCACACGGAGTTGTAACTACATGTGTCCACTTCTAAAGAGCCCCAGTCTGACTGGGGCATGCAGTGTGGGCCGAAGCCCACTTGCATTAAACATGACATTACCTCAGCTGTGATGGGCAATGCAATGGGATATATTTATGTACCGCCGGTGGCTTCCTGGCACCCACCCATGCTGTGGGTCCACAGGGAATTATAAATGCATCTGTTTCCACTTGTAAAGAACCCTAGTCTGACTGGGGCATGCAGTGTGGGCCGAAGCCCACCTGCATTAAGCACGACATTACTACCTCAGCTGTGTTGGGCAATGCAATGGGATATTTTTGTGTATCGCCGGTGGGTTCCAGGGAGCCACCCATGCTGTCGGTCGACAGGGACTTCACAATAGGGAGTTGTACCTGCCTGTGTCTATGAATTAAAAAGCCCGGTCTGACTGGGGCATGCAGAGACACCTTGACAGAATGAATAGTGTGTGGCACATAGGTTCCCCATTGCTATGCCCACGTGTGCAGCTCCTGATGGCGGTGGCACAGGATTCTATTTCTCATTGCTTCTGTATAGCATTGTGGGCTATCGCCCCGCCCCTTTTAAAGAGGGTCGCTGCCTAGCCGTGCCAACCCTCTGCAGTGTGTACCTGCGGTTCCTCGTCATGGCAGACGCACTTCTAAATAGACATGAGGGTGGTGTGGCATGAGGGCAGCTGAAGGCTGCGCAGGGACACTTTGGTGTGCACTGTGGGGGGGAGGGGGGGCGGTTGGGCAGCATGTAACCCAGGAGAAGTGGCAGTGGAGTGTCATGCAGGCAGTGATTGTGCTTTGTTGGAGGTAGTGTGGTGCTTAGCAAAGGTATGCCATGCTAATGAGGGCTTTTCAGAAGTAAAAGTTTTTGGGAGGGGGGGGGCCCACTCTTGCCGCTATTGTGGCTTAATAGTGGGACCTGTGAACTTGAGATGCAGCCCAACACGTAGCCCCTCGCCTGCCCTATCCGTTGCTGTGTCGTTCCCATCACTTTCTTGAATTGCCCAGATTTTCACACATGAAAACCTTAGCGAGCATCGGCGAAATACAAAAATGCTCGGGTCGCCCATTGACTTCAATGGGGTTCGTTATTCGAAACGAACCCTCGAGCATCGCGAAAAGTTCGTTCCGAGTAACGAGCACCCGAGCATTTTGGTGCTCGCTCATCTCTATAGATCATTTATCTAGTAAGGGTTAAAGGAGATGTCTCGAGGAAGCAGTGATTTTTTTTTTTTGCCCAGTCCCCCTAATTAAGCATACATAACTAAGCCCCCCTGTAAATTACTTTTCTAGCTGGTTCGTACTTACCGTTCCAGCGTTTCAGTAACTTATAAAACTTTCCCCAAGATGGCCGCCGGCTCTTTCCCCGTCGCTCGCTGCAGCCCGACGTGCGCGCTCCCGAGACGCTGCCAGCTGTGTCTCCATGGCAACCGGACGCCCCGCAGCCGCCGACCAGACGCCTCGCAGCCGCCGACCAGACGCCCCGCACCGCCAGGCAGCAGGTAACCGGCGCTAGCCCCCGGCTCCCCAGCGCTAGACCCTCAGCCCAGGTGAAGGCCCCGGAGCCCAGCGCTGGGCTCCGGGGCCTTCACCTGTCAGTGAACATCACCCCCGGCCTAGCGGCAGCCCCCCCCCGGCCTAGCGGCAGCCCCCCCATCGCAGCGGCAGCCCCCCCCGGCCTAGCGACAGCCCCCCCATCGCAGCGGCAGCCCCCCCCGGCCTAGCGACAGCCCCCCCATCGCAGCGGCAGCCCCCCCCGGCCTAGCGACAGCCCCCCCATCGCAGCGGCAGCCCCCCCGGCCTAGCGTCAGCCCCCCCATCGCAGCGGCAGCCCCCCCCGGCCTAGCGACAGCCCCCCCATCGCAGCGGCAGCCCCCCCCCGGCCTAGCGACAGCCCCCCCATCGCAGCGGCAGCCCCCCCCGGCCTAGCGACAGCCCCCCCATCGCAGCGGCAGCCCCCCCCGGCCTAGCGACAGCCCCCCCATCGCAGCGGCAGCCCCCCCCGGCCTAGCGTCAGCCCCCCCATCGCAGCGGCAGCCCCCCCCCGGCCTAGCGACAGCCCCCCCCATCGCAGCGGCAGCCCCCCCCGGCCTAGCGACAGCCCCCCCATCGCAGCGGCAGCCCCCCCCGGCCTAGCGACAGCCCCCCCATCGCAGCGGCAGCCCCCCCCGGCCTAGCGTCAGCCCCCCCATCGCAGCGGCAGCCCCCCCCCCGGCCTAGCGACAGCCCCCCCATCGCAGCGGCAGCCCCCCCACGGCCTAGCGACAGCCCCCCCATCGCAGCGGCAGCCCCCCCCGGCCTAGCGACAGCCCCCCCATCGCAGCGGCAGCCCCCCCCGGCGCAGCGACAGCCCCCCCATCGCAGCGGCAGCCCCCCCCCGGCCTAGCGACAGCCCCCCCATCGCAGCGGCAGCCCCCCCCCCGGCGCAGCGACAGCCCCCCCGGCCCATCACTTACCTGGACAGCTGGACGGCAGGACAGCTGGGCGGCTTCTCCGGCAGCTCGGCAGCTCTGCACCTTCCTCTAACAGAGGAAGGTACAGAATGGCCGCTCCAGCGCGCTCCCGAGCAGTGACAGCTCATCTGCGCATGCGCAGAAGAGCTGTAGCGGGGAGCACACTGAAGCGGCTCGTGCTGAATGGAGAAGACCGGACTGCGCAAGCGCGTCTAAAAAAGCAAGCTGCCGGCGAATTTAGACGGAACCATGGAGACGAGGACGCTAGCAACGGAGCAGGTAAGTGAATAACTTCTGTATGGCTCATATTTAATGCACGATGTATATTACAAAGTGCATTAATATGGCCATACGGAAGTGTATAACCCCACTTTGTTTCGCGAGACCACCCCTTTAAGTAACATGTTCTGAGGGAAGAGAACTAGTAACGAACCAAATGTGATGAAGGAGTTAATGAATCAGGTAGTTTGTAATTAGAGATAATTGTTTTTAACTTACAAATCAGGAAGTTATACAACATAGATTTAGGTGAACAAGGCATTGCGCCGAAACGCGTTCTTGTTTGTATCATGTACCTGATTGTACGAGCATAATGAAAGAATAAAGCAAAGAAAAATCATCTGATGTGTCCGTATTCCCATGTATCCACTATGCCTCTATAATAACCTTAGCTAATGTTTATCTACCCAACCAGGAAAGGGTTCATTGTGCCTCCAGAGTGTTGGTGGCACTGGCTGAGTTCACGTGAGGATCTAGAATCATCCTGAGTGGAGACCTTAATCTGGTGCTGAATACGGAGCTGGACACATCTTCAGGTAGGACCTCTATTTCCCGAGCACCTCTACGCTCTCAAAAAAAAAAAACTCTTTACTTATGGAGGATCCCACACCCAGGGGTCAGTTACTACACTCCTCAGTTCATAACTCGTACAGTAGAATAGACTTTCTTCTGATCTCACAGAGCCTACTAGACTGCTCCCCAAAATGCTCCCAGGTCAACTTTATATGGTCTGATTATGCACCAGTTTTCAGTGAATTCACTAGTTGTGCAATCGCCCCAGAAGCTTTTCCTGCAGACTTAACTTACTTAATGATCCCCTGTGCGTGATTGACATTAAAGTCCACCAATCCGACTTCATGGGGGCCCCGACACAATGTGAAGCACTGAAATACATTATCAGTGGTGTTTTGATTGCTCATCAAGGCTCAAAAAGGAAAAATCAGCTAGCTTGTGCAAGCTAATACTGAACTTGCAGACCAAGGAGGCAGCTAATAAAAGTTCCCATTAGGAAGTACTCAAGGCAGAAATCTCGACACTAAGACAGCAAATTTTGGAAATTCATCATCAGCGCTCCCTTGCCTTTAGGGACAAGATGCACAGGGGAACGTTTGAGTACATGGATAAATGCGACGAATGGTTTGCAAGAGCTCTCTATCCCAGGGCCCCTCTAACCCACATCTCTAAAATATAGACAAGTCTGTGAGGTTTCGTCCACTCTACCACAGATATACTGGAAGAGTTCAAGAGTTATTATGCCAGACTTTATAATTTTGAGGGGGATTCACAGTCAGGTCACCAGAGTGTTACGGACAAGACTGAGGCCTATCTCTCTGTTAATGCCCTGAAAAGATGGCAACTGAGGAATCAGAGAAACTGGAGATGGACTTCTCCACTTCCAAACTTTCAAAACTCGTTAAAAATTTAAATTTGGGCAAGAGCCCGGGACCTGGTGGTTTTACAGTCAGGTTCTATAAATAGTTTCAGGAAGAGATCTCTCTCCTAGTGTTGAGAGTCTTTAATGATCTGGGGCACGGTTGTCCATTCCTGGCCCAGGTTTTGATTGCACACATCACTGTCATCCCCAATCCGGACAGACGCCTCAGCGTGCGGCAATTACAGACCAATTTCCCTTCTTAACATAGACATCAAATTATTTGCAAAACTGATAGCTTCTCATCTCCAAGACATTGTCCCATGTCTGATCCACAGAGAGGCAAGGGATAACACTATTAAATCTTTGTCCCTGATTGCTCGAGCCAACAACTCAAATAGCCCTCAGTGTCTACTGCTGGTCGATGCAGAGAAGGCATTTGACGGTCAGTTGGAACTTCCTCTCTGCTACCCTTGACAAAATAGGTGTCTGACCGCAAATGCAGTAGTGGATTCTGGCTCTTTATCATGATCCTTCGGCCATGATAAGAGTCAATGGCACCCTGTCAGATACCTTCCAGATATGGAACAGGAGCAGACAAGGGTGCCCACTGTCCCTGTTCCTCTATGTCCTGACCATGGAGTCCCTTGCGAACACGATTCAACAGTACAGATTGATCTCGAGCTTTCGTATATAAGACAAGGAGCACAAAATGGCACTCTTCTGCTCTATTTATCTAATCCACGTATTGGTCTACCAGTGATCCTGCAAGAATTTAAATGTTTCAGCAGAATTAGTAATTATAAAATAAACGCTCAAAAGTCAGAGATCCTAAATGTGTCGTTGCTGCAAACCAAGGCATCACAACTTGAGGGCTAGTTTCCCTTCCACTGGAGGCACTCTGCCATAAAATATTTAAGAATACATTTACCTGTCGATGTCTCACAAGCATTTAAACTAAATTTTGTGCCACTTGTCGTTGACTTGGAGAGAGATCTTAATAAGTGGAAATCACTTCTATCTTTGAGTGAAAGAGTTAATGTCCTGAAAATGGATTCTCTGCCTAGGTTCCTCTACCTGTGTCAGACAGTCCCAGTGAGGCTCCCAAACACATACTTAAAGCAGTTGTGTTCTCTGTCCATATTGTTTGTGTGGAGAGGGAGGAAGCCCTGAATGTGCTTCTCCCTGCTCACGAGGGTTAAAGAGAGGGGGTTCCTGGGCCTGTCCGACTTTGCCCTCTATTATAAAGCTGGCATTGCAAATTGAATACTGGACTTACCTAAGCAAGAAAGCTCCAAACTATGGGTGGGAGCAGAACATGCTTTGGACCCAGGGTCATTGCAGGGCACCTTCTGGATCTCTTCTAGGCACATACGCCCAATACCTAACATCTCACCCTTTATCGGCCAATTACTCAAAGACTGGTCAAAAGTTGTGCCCGCCAATGGTCTGATATCGGTGCCTGGGCCTCTTAATCCCTTGGTCTCCAATCCGCAATTTGAGGCATCCATGAGGGGGCCTCCTATTCTGGGGCTGCCTGTCTCTCCAGTGCCTGGCTTACAAGATGTGGTGACGCATTTAGGACTGAAGCCTCAGGTGGAGATTACAGGAGAGAGAGTCCTACCATGTCTTATGGCTGCAATACTTTCAATTGAGGAGCTTCGTGTGGTCCCTGACTCCCCGTAGAATCTTTCCGGATCCCTTACACCATTTCAGCATATTTGTGTATCTCCGGTATCTCAGAAACATATACTATCCAAGCTATATAAGCTGTTGCTGTCTCGGGAAGTAGAGGGCCAGGCCCCTGTTTACATGGAGGCTTGGGAGAGAGAGTTGAATCTGGGTCACAAATTATCATCTGTCTGCAAATTACAGGATTTAAATTTTAAATTTTAAAATCCTTTCCCAGTGGTATAGGACCCTAGATCATTCACACAAAATATTTCCTCATCTATGTGTTGGAGATGTAACAATGACAGAGGTGATATGTCTCACATTTGGTGGAGCTGCTCTCCAGTGGCTGCCTTGTGGAGGGAAGTGATGGAGGTCTATAATCGTATCTGTGTCTCGTGAGTGCCATTAACTCTAGAGATGGCCCTGCTCTCAATCTTACCAGGACCTGTTAAAAAGGCCAAGAGTGAACTGCTGAGATTTTTTATTCTGGCAGCCAGGAGAATTATCCCCAGATTGTGGCGATCTCCTCCATCAAGGGTGATGTGGCTGAAGGAGCTCAATGACCTTATGTGCTACAAAGAAATGAGAGCTACAGAGAGGTTTAAGACCTGGGTATATACCGGTCAGGTCTAGGAAAAGAACCCAAATGGTCCTGTCGCAACTCAACATGGGCATCATTCCACAAGTTGGCATGTATCGATACCCCAGTCACCCTCCCCTTCCCAGTCCCTAGTCGTTCTCCTGTCCAGTGGATTGTCTTTTGTCTCTGTCTTTTGTTTCCTAACTGTGCTATTATCCTATTAATTATGCTTATGTCGTTTTTTTTTTGTTCTTTTTCAAGTTTAGATAGGCTTTTGTTAGGATATCAGAAGCTTAAGTAAAAACTATCATACGTATGTAAGTAATTCCACATTACACACAGGTAACGCTTGCAAAAAAACCAAAAACATTGAATAAAAATCCTTTTAAACAAAAAATGGGGTGTACATTTCTTATGTGAATCTTTCTCTCATTCTCACTACTTTAAGGGCTTAGTCACACAGGTGTTTTGATGCGCAAATGTTTGAGCGCAAAACGCATGCACTCAAAAATTCGCGTGACAGCATTGTCACAGTGTCCAGTGACAATTGGACTCCCCCGGCAGAGTTGAAAAAATCCTCTGCCACAGCTGTCACAGCTGTAGCAGAGGACCGCAATGTTCTCCCATTGAATTCAATGGAGCCAGCGCTAAAGCCGCCTCCATTAAAAGCAATAGGCTTCCGACAAACCCTGCAGGGATTTTCAGGGAAGGGCATTAAATATAAGTCCTTTCCTGAAAATCATCCCTAAAATGACAATCAATGGCTGAATTCAATGAATGGGTGAGCACTGCCTCTGATTGGCTGAGCGCAGGGACCAATCACAGGCAGCTCTCAGCTGTCATTCAAAAGAGTGCTCAGCCAATCAGAGGCAGCCCTTTTAGCAGGTGGGGATTTTAAATCCCCACCTGCTGAAAGCTCTTCATAGCAGTTCAGGGGAAGACCCGGCTCGATGCGCTTGTGCCCCACCAGCTGCAGAAAGGTGAGTATATATACATTTTTTATTTTTTACACATTTTAGGGATAATTTTCAGGGAAGGGCTTATATTTAAAGCCCTTTCCCGAAAATCATGGCAGGGCTTGCTGGCAGCCCATTGCTTTCAATGTAGCTGGCTGTAGTCCCGGCTCCATTGAATTCGATGCGAGAACATCATGCTCCTCTGCCACAGCTGTGCCAGAGGAAAATGATCTTTACTGTATGTTCTCAATGGGGTCGGCGCTGCTGCCGCTGGCGCCATTGAGCACAAGGTTAAACCCCTGGATGCGACAACATCCAGGGGTTTCACATTCAAAAGACACTGATGCTGCAGTTACCTGCATTTTAACAAATGGTGTCCTATAATTTTCGCTGCAGATGTTTTTGCGCATGTAAAGCATGAAGTTATTCCATGATTTAATCATTAAAGTATTGCTATTAGAGATGAGCGAGCACGCTGAGATAAGGCAGTTACTCGAGCGAGCATCATTCTTTTCGAGTAACTGCATTCTCGCCTGAGCAGGCTTGGGGGAGAGTGAGAAAGATCTCTCCCCCCGCTACACCCCACTCACATCTGACCATGTGCATTACTATTGTGGCTGCTGGGAGCAGTTTTGCACTTTTTTTTTTTCATCTTGGGCTCTGCAGACTATTGCGTTGTTAGTCTGCAGCCAATTATACAGAGTATAGGGGCAGTACTGGTATGGCAGGGACAGTAGTAGTGTAGAATCCTGTCAACAAGTAACCCAAACAAGCTCCTTCTTAGTGCTGAAGTTGTAGTGGCTCACTATTAGCCAGCCAGGCCTTTCTGCAGCCCAGCGTATAATTTTTTCAGCCTATAGTGTGCGTTACATAACCGTTGTGACCCTCCAAGTGCAGACCAATAATTGCCTAATTTTTTACACCGCTCTGTGCGTCCCGTCAACTTCACGCACAGCATACGCCCACAGCCGCTGATAGAGGGAAAGACATATACATGCTATCTAGGCTGCTGTTTTTTTCAAAAAAATCTGAAAAAAAACTCCTCTTTAGAGCTACCTGTGAGCGTGTGCATTACTGTTGTAGTGGCTCACTATTATCCAGCTAGGCCTTTTTGCAGCCTAGCGTATAATTTTTTGCGGACTGCAGTGTGCGTAACATAACCGCTGTCAGCCTCCAAGTGCACGCCACTAATTGCATAATTATTCAGACCGCTCTGTGTCTGCTCTATTGGTAATACACCATACTGAGGGGTAGGGGTAGGTCTAGAGGACGTGGCCGTGGACGCGGGCGAGGATGCAGAGGTCCAAGTGAGGGTGTGGGCACAGGCCGAGTTCCTGGTCCAGGTAAATCGCAGCCGGCTGATGCGAGATTAGGAGAGAGGCAAGTTTCTGAAGTCCCCAGCTTCATATCACAATTTTTGGGTCCATGTGGTAGACCTTTATTACAAAATGAGCAGTGTGAGCAGGTCCTGTCGTGGATGGCAGAAAATGCATCCAGCAATGTATCGACCACCCAGTCTTCTACGCTGTCTACTGCTGCAACTCTGAATCCTCTGGCTGCTGCTCCTCCTTCCTCCCAGCCTCCTCACTCCATGAAAATGACACATTCTGATGAGCAGGCAGACTCCCAGGAACTGTTCTCGGATCCCTGCCTTGATGGGGAAAAAATGGTTCGTCTCCCACCTGTCGTGACCGATGCCCAACCTTTGGAAAGTTCCCGGGGTCCGGGTGATGAGGCTGGGGACTTCCGGCAACTCTCTCAAGAGCTTTCTGTGGGTGAGGAGGTTGATGATGATGAGACACAGTTGTCTATCTGTGAGGTAGTAGTAAGGGCAGTAAGTTCGAGGGAGGAGCGCACAGAGGATTCTGAGGAAGAGCCGCTGGACGATGAGGTGACTGACCTCACCTGATTCGCAAAGACAACTGAGGACCGGTCTTCAGAGGGGGAGGCAAGTGCAGCAGCAGGACAGGTTGGAAGAGGCAGTGGGGTGGCCAGGGGTAGAGGCAGGGCCAGAGCGAAGACTCCCCCAACTGTTTCCCAAAGCACCCCCTCGCGCCAAGCCACCCTGCAGAGGCCTAGGTCTTCAAAGGTGTGGATGTTTTTCAGTGAGAGCGTGGATGACCGACGAACAGTGGTGTGCAACCTGTGTGGCGCCAAGATCAGCCGGGGAGCCACCAGTACCAGCCTCACCACCACCAGCATGCACAGGCATATGATGGCCAAGCACCCAACAAGGTGGGACGAAGGCCGTTCACCACCTCCGGGTCACACCACTGCCTCTCCCCTCGTGCCCCAACCTTCCACTCAGATCCAACCCCCCTCTCAGGACACAGGCACGAGCGCCTCCCGGCCTGCACCCACACCCTCACCTCCGCTGTCCTCGACCCCATCCAGCAATGCCTCTCAGCGCAGAATCCAGCTGTTGCTAGCGCAAGCGCAAATACGCCACCACGCACCCGCACGCTCAAGCTTTAAATGTGCACATTGCCAAATTGATCAGCCTGGAGATGCTGCCATACAGGCTTGTGGAAACGGAGGCTTTCAAAAACATGATGGCAGCGGCGGTCCCACGCCAGCACGTCACCCGCAACATAAATCGTGCCCTCACAAACACAGTTACTGGGAAGGTCCACTTAACCACGGACACGTGGACAAGTACTGGGGGACAGGGCCATATATCTCCCTGGCGGCACATTGGGTGAATTTGGTGGAGGCTGGGACCGAGTCAGAGCCTGGGACCGCACACGTCCTACCCACCCACAGAATTGCGGATCCTTCCCCGGTTCTGGTATCTGCGGCGGTCTATGCCACCTCCTCTAAACCCTCCCCCTCCTCCTCCTCCTACGCAACCTCTACCTCTCAATTAAGAAATGTGAGCAGCACGTCGCCAGCAGTCGGTGTGGCGCGGCACGGCAGCACAGCGGTGGGCAAGCGTCAGCAGGCCGTGCTGAAACTACTCAGCCTAGGTGACAAGAGGCACACGGCCCCCAAGCTGTTGCAGGGTCTGACTGAGGGGACCAACATCTGGCTTTCACCGCTGAGCCTCCAAACGGGCATGGTCGTGTGTGACAACAGCTGTAAAACGCTGAATGTCTAGGGCATGGAGTGTGGGCTATGTACTTCCTCTCACATTACCTCAGCTATCCGGGGCACTGCAATGGGATTTCTTTCTGTACCGTCTGTGTGTTCCTGCTAGCCACCCATGCTGCGGGTGCACACAGACTTGCCATAGCGGAGTTGTACCGGCCTGGCACTTTAAAAAAAAAAACCTGAATATCTAGGGCATGGCGTGTGGGCCGCAGCCAACATGTATTCCCTCTCACGTAACCTCAGCCATCCGGGGCACTGCAATGGGATTTCTTTATGTACCGTCTGTGTGTTCTTGCTAGCCACCCATGCTGTGGGTGCACACAGACTTGCCATAGCGTAGTTGTACCTGCCTGTCACCAAAACACTGACAGACTCTGGTAGGGTGCAGAGTGCAGATGGTTTACCCCTTGCATTGTCGACGAGGTATCCGACACCCAAACAGAATGAGTAGTGTGTGGACACATGGAGTCCTCATTGCTATGTCACTCGCAGAACCTTGGGCCACACAAGGTGTTTGCTGGGACAGTGGCTGACCCAGGGCCCGCTCACATACTTCCCACACCGAGTATTGCTGCATTGTGGAGATGTGTAGAAGTGCTGGGCTGGCAGCGGACTCCCCTTTATGCCCACGTTTGCAGCTCCTGACGGAGGTGGCAAAGGATTGGAATGAAGATGGAACGTCAATCTATTATCAATTCTCAACATCATTGTGGGCTATCGCCCACACTTTCAAAGGGGGTCACTGCCTCGCCCTGCCAACCCTCTGCAGTGTGTGCCTCCGCTTCCTCCTCATGGCAGACGCACTTATAAATAGACATGAGGGTGGTGTGGCTATGAGGCCAGTGTGTGGCATGAGGGCAGCTGAGGGCTGTGCAGGGGCACTTTTGTGTGCTCTGCGGACGCAGGGTCGTGCCGGGGGTTTGGGCAGCATGTAACCCAGGAGAAGAGGCAGCGGTGTGTCCCGCAGGCAGTGATTGTGCTTGGTTGTGTGGTGCTTTGCTAAGGTGTGCCTTGCTAATGAGGGTTTGTCCAAAGTAAAATTTTTTAGAGGGGGGGCTCACTCTTGCCCCTATTGTGGCTTAATAGTGGGACTTGGGAGCCTGAGATGCAGCCCTGCATGCTGCCCCTGCCCTGCCCTATCCAATTCTGTGGTGTTTCCATGGCTTTCGGATGTTTTCTGGTTTTTCACAAGTGAAGACCTATCTGGAGCACTGGTCATATACAAAAATGCTCGAGTCTCCCATTGACTTCAATGGGGTTCGTTACTCGAAACGAACCCTCGAGCATTGCGGAAAGTTCGACTCGAGCAACGAGCACCCGAGCATTTTGGTGCTCGCTCATCTCTAGTCAGAGCTATTACAGATTACCAAATGTCACTTTCATATGTCTGCCTGCATATCCACTAGGGAGAGCTTATTAGAGACATATTTATATGACTGCTATTGAAATCAATTATGCAATTATTTATTTTTATGCAATGCAATGATTATAAAAGACTCATGGTTTTTATTTGGTATCATCACATGTAAATTTTAAAAGCATTTAGTCAGAATTTTTTGATTTGTATAATTTTTTTACATTTTAACTGTTACATTTATTTTACACATTCATCTTTAATACCAAAAGGGAATTTTAATTTATGATATTTATTTTTTAAATATAAAGTACAGGCACATGTCTATGCTAGTAGAAAGCCTATCCCAAGATGGCAACTGCAAACTATATATATAAATATTATTGATGAGCAAGCGTACTCGCTAAGGCAAACTACTCGAGCGAGTAGTGCCTTATGCGAGCACCTGCCCGCTCATCTCTAAAGATTCGGGTGCCGTGGGGGGGGGGGGGGGGGGGCGGGGAGAGCGGGGAGGAATGTGGGGGAGATCTCTCTCTCACTCTCTCCCCACCGCTTCTCCCTGCTCACTCCCACAACTTACCACTCACTCCCGACGGCACCCGAATCTTTAGAGATGAGCGGGCAGGTGCTCTCATAAGGCACTACTCGCTCGAGTAGTTTGCCTTAGCGAGTACGCTCGCTCATCTCTAATAAATATCCATTCTCAGGAAAATTATTTAGTAGAATTAGAAAAAACTGTTATAATGCAAAGGCATAAGCTATTTTGAATTTACATAATTTTCAGGGCAAACTAATGTGGAGGTCCCTTTGTGTGTTGCCCACTGACCTACTTTTGTAAACATTAGCAGAATTTTTTAAAAGTCTTCACAGGTTTCTCTTTTATTTTTAGCGCATTTGTGTTTGATTGAGGGCTCAGTCAGATGAGCAAATGTTTCCTGAATGTATAGGTTCGGAAAATAATTCGCAAAACGCATGTTTAAAAATTGCGTGACCGAAGCAGTAGACTTGTTTTAAATTCGCACATTCAGTGTGGCCCCATCACTATTCCCTGCTGTGGCTGTGACAGCTGGGGATTCCTTGGATGTGAAACCCCTGGATGCTGTCACATCCAAGGGTTTCACCTTGTTGTCAATGGGGTCGGCGGAAGCAGCGCTGGCCCCATTAAAAACATAGGGAGTACATCACGCTCCCCTATGACAGCTATGACACCTATGGCAGGGGATTCTTTCATCCCCGTGGGAACCGCAGAGATGAAGAAAACCCCTGTCACAGCTGGGGTAGAGGACCATTGAAAGCCATGGGATTAAGGCAACCCATGCAGCAATGATTTTTGGGGCGGTGGCTTGAAATATAAGCCCTACCCCAAAAATCATCCCCAGCAGTTAGAAAAAAAATTAACTCACCTAGAATTGAATGACAGCTGAGCGCTCGCTGCCTCTGATTGGTCACAGCGCTCAGCCAATCAGAGGCCGAACTTTCTGGAGGCAGGGGTTTTTCAATCCCCAGCCAGCAGAACATAGAGAAGACTACCGGGGATGGGAGAAGAGCCAGACAGTGATTCTAGCTGTCGCAGGGGTTGCCTTCATCCCATTGCTTTCAGTGGTCGGCAGCAGCATCGGCCCCATTGAAAGCAATAGGATGGCATCACGGACCTCTGCCACATCTGTGAAAGTTGTGGCAAGGGAATTCTTCATCCCCGCGGGGAGTCCCCTTGTCACAAAACACTGTGGCAGTGCTGTCACAGTGTTCAGTGACGGAGTCTCCCTGCGGTGATGAAGAAATCCCCTTCCATAGCTGTCACAGCTGTGGCAGAGGACCATGATCTTCTCCATATGTTTTCAATGGGGCTGGCGCTGCTGCCGCCGGCCCCATTGAGGACAAGGTGAAACCCCTAGTTGTGACAGCATCCAGGGGGTTCACATCCAAAGATTCTCCTGCTGCAGCTGTCGCAGCCGCAGCAGGTGATAGCGATCCTCTCCCATTGCTTTCAGTAGGGCCGCACTATATGTGCAAATTTGAGTATCGTGTGCGAATTGCGAAACGCTGTCCGATTTACTGCAGGTGTGAATGTTATTTGCATGTAAAAAACAGACACGTGACCGCTTTAATTGGAAAGCATTTGTTCTAATAGATGCGAATCGAAACTGCAACTATACATGCATTTAAAATTCGCTTGTCTCACTGAGCCCTGAGAGAGGTAACTTTGTATCTGTTTTTATGGATGTAGATGTTGTGAGGCATGAAGTTTGTTGTACAGGGTGGGTCAAGGAAAATTAGCCTGGCACTACACTATTTTGAGAGCTGTCTAAAAGAAAATCTTTGTTGCACATAGCAACCAATCACATCACACATTTCATTTTACCTCAGCAGTTTAAGAAATGAAAGCTGTGCTGCGATTGGCTGCTATGCATGTAGTCACATAATGCATGCCCCCGGAGGGAGAGTTGTTTTGATAACAAAATGCACAACAGCAGGCTAAGGTGTATACAAAGATGCCATGAAATTAATGTGCAGGTACTGTATATACAACAATCAATTATGTGGTAAATTGTTGGCTAAAATATAATTCTGGGAATAATTTTGTGACCAGTGACGCTTAATTACGGAGTTTATTTTTCGACTAGAGTTTAAGTCTGGAATTTACTTGTGACCAAAGTTCCTGGGTGTGAAGGTCACTCTCCTCCTCCATTCCTGGTTTTATCTACCTGACCCAATATATGCAGGTGTGGCTTGAACACTCATTAAAAACAAATGACCAAAAATCAGTGGGTTGGGTCTGAGAAAGACAATCAGTTTTGAAAAGCTGAGCTCAAAATGATGTTTAAAATGAAATGAAAATCCTTTTGAAATTAACCTGTTAAGTTTCTTGAGCAGTACTGATTTTTGAGTTCGTGCTTAGAGCCTGACATTAAGGACATTTCATTCATGAGTCGCTGCTGAACTAAGCTTGTTTTTGTTTCTGTTTTCTTAAAGGGGTTGTCCCGCGCCGAAACGTTTTTTTTGCATAGGCCCCCCGTTCAGCGCAGGACAAACCCAAGGGATGTGTTGAAATTGCCAAAAAAAATTTACCTACCCGAATCCTCTCTCTGCAAATTCTTCCTTCTTTTCCTCCAAGATGGCCGCCGGGATCTTCACCCACGATGCACCGCGGGTCTTCTCCCATGGCGCACCGTGGGCTCTGTGCGGTCCATTGCCGATTCCAGCCTCCTGATTGGCTGGAATCGGCATACGTGACGGGGCGGAGCTACACGATGATGCGTAGAAGGGGCGGAGCCAGAAAGCCGCTCGTGCCCGGACCCACCAGAAGGGAGAAGACCCTTCTGCGCAAGCGCGTCTAATCGGGCGATTAGACGCTGAAATTAGACGGCACCATGGAGACGGGGATGCCAGCGCAGGGAAGGTAAGTATATAACTTCTGTATGGCACATATTTCATGCTCGATGTATATTACAAAGTGCATGTACATGGCCATACAGAAGTGTTTAACTTAACTTGTGATCGCGGGACAACCCCTTTAAGAGTCTTGACTCACAAACCCTACATAGGCCTTAACAACAGCCAATAAAGGCAAACAACCATGTATGTCCTTCAATAAGCCAGACTCAAACAGCACTTAATATACATAATACATCATTTTGCTAACATAATTAAAGCATTACAAATAGGAATTGATAATAATAAATTTAATACACTCCTGTCATTTTTTATAATCAGGTGGTTATTTTCTTATTAATTTTTACCACATATTTAAGTGTTCCATTATTGTTATGAAATGTATGTTAGTGCTATACACGGCTGCATTATTGGTATTTGACTAACATCTATATCATTTTAATACCTCATATGAAATTACTTTCCAATGCCATTGACTATTTGTGTTGGGTTTTGCAGGGGGTGTTACTTCTTTTGGGGTTTTTAAAGTTGATTTTTCGGACCATTATCATCTTTTTCTGATTTATAATGCTTTAAGTATGTTAATTAAATTATTACCTTTTTATATAGTAAGTAAAGTTGTTTGAGTCTGGATAGTACATTTTGTTTTAGTTTGGTATTTCTAGCTCTGGGTGATACTTGCTGTAGCTATTCTAAAGCATTATAGGTTTAATTGGGCAAATGTTTTAGTAGGTTTAGGAGGACCACACATAGCCCTAAATAGACACAAGCTGAGCAAGTTTTGAGGAGGAATAGGTTTTCCTGATATAAAGAAATGTTTCATGCCTTGTTAGGCATTTTACTAATTGAGTACATCTAAAAGATATATTTCTGAACAATGAATTTCCATATTTTTTTGGTTTGGCATTCTACATGCTAAATTATGCAAAGTAAGTGATACAAAACAAATATAATGCTTGTTTCAGACACTAGAGCAGCAGATACACACATCAGAAAATGGTGAGTAATATCTTCAAATATATAAGAATGAAATATCTGCTGGGTATCTCTCTTAAAATCTTGTCCATGGTGGTGACAGAATGGGAAAACAAGGCCCTTAAATAGGTGAAAGATATGTTCGATATTGTCCAGATTAAAGACTTAAAGGGGTTGTCCCGCGAAACAAAGTTGGGGTATACACTTTTGTATGGCCATATTAATGCACTTTGTAATGTACATTGTGCATTAATTATGAGCCATACAGAAGTTATTCACTTACCTGTTCCGTTGCTGGCGTCCCCGTCTCCATGGTGCCGTCTAATTTTCAGCGTCTAATCGCCCGATTAGATGCGCTTGCGCAGTCCGGTCTTCTCCGTGTTAAATGGGGCTGCTCGTGCTGGAGAGTTGCTCCTCGTAGCTCCGCCCCATCACGTGTGCCGATTCCAGCCAATCAGGAGGCTGGAATCGGCAATGGACCGCACAGAAGACCTGCGGTCCACCGAGGGTGAAGATCCCGGCGGCCATCTTCGCAAGGTAAGTAAGAAGTCACCGGAGCGTGGGGATTCGGGTAAGTACTATCCGTTTTTTTTTTTCAACACATGCATCGGGTTTGTCTCGCGCCGAAAGGGGGGGCTATTGAAAAAAAAAAAAAACCCGTTTCGGCGCGGGACAACCCCTTTAAGGCAATTATGCCAACAATATGAAATCACAATAAGCTTTATTTTACATATAGACAGTTGAAAGAGTTTTGGGACAAGACTTAAAATTTGACTCCCTGCTATTACGAAAGACTTTATTGTGCACATCTACACAGCCAAAGACTGAAAGATTAAATTGACTTGCAGCTATGGGTACAAAACAGTTTCAGAAAGGTATTATAATAGCAAAAAAAAGTGATTACATTTAAAAATTGGAGAATGTTTTTATGTACTGAACAGGATGTATTATGATTTTAGCATTTATTTGATGAAATCTGATTTTTATTATAAGATCAAATGTCCAAAATGCAGTAAAAGTGAGTCCTCACTATTCTACAGTTTTTAGTAATGTGATAAAAGTGCAATTTTCTGGCTAGCAGTAGAAGATATTATCTATTCTATGACTAAGGTCAAAATTCCATCTGAAAAATGACTTTTTAATTTGATTATAAGGAAATTAGAGTTCACAGGAGTAAAATGGCATTACTACATCTAAGGCAATTTTGTTACATTGGGTTAAAAAGCAGGCCTCTATTTAGAAATATAAATATTGTGTTAAAAGTGAAACTCATGTCTAACAAATTGAAAGAATTTTTTGAACTTAACGAATCTCCAGAGATTTCCCCTTCCATGCTCTGGGAAACCCATAAGGCATTTATAAAAGGAGAATTAATTGCACTTGGGGCTGGGGTTAAGAAATTGAGAGAAAAGGAAGTAGACTCAATCCTAGCCCAAATATCTAGCCTTGAAAAACTGTATGAATTATTGATACAAGAAGACATGCTAACAGATCTTAAAACCCTCAGAAATAAATTTAAATTTATTTACTGAACACAAAATCTGCAGAAACGCTCTTTTCTTCTAAGTTTAAAATTTATGCACATGGGGCCAAAGGTACCAAAGCGATGTCTAGACTAATTAAAAATCATTAACTACAAAAAGCATTACTACAAAAAGTTCCCAGAAATCCTACTTCCACATTTTGTTAATCTCTGCAATTCACTAATGGAAAGCTCTAGAAGCATATATAACGCTGATCCCAAAAGAAGGGAAGGATCACAGACAGTGTAGTAATTAACACCCCATATCCTTACTAAATACGGATCTCAAGCTTTGGGCAAAACTCCTTTCCACCGTATCTCTCCCCTCCTGCCCAAACTGACGCACTCTGACAAACCTGACATTATGTGCAAACCTATCTTGTTTATTCAAACACAATTATTCACCATTAATTAAAAAAGCCTAGGACCAACTAAAACACTTGAACATACCATTTTTTTCTTGGATGGGCAGGAAAAACTTAGTTGCATCCTATATTATGCCAACTATCCTTTATACTCTACAAACTGTCCCTATCACTATCCTCAAATCATTTTATCAAAAATTACGGAAGCTTGCATCTGGAATAATCGCAAACCACGCCTGGCCCATGCTTACCTAACCCAAAAAAACTGGTGGATTTTGCCTCCCGGATGCTGAAAACTACCATAGGGCAATACACATTGCCAGATGGATCTCCTTGGTAGACCGGAACATAAACCTCTAATCATTCCACATGGAAAGAGATCTCCTAAACACAGAGGACCACTATCTCCGTTGGTCTAGCTAAAAAATACAAACGCATAACAAGTTAATTAACCAAGCCACTTATGCGATGATCAAGGTAATAAGAGAATTACCTCAAACTGGAACAGGATCTGATAAACGCTCCCCCTTCACTCCAGCCTCCCTAATACCCTTCAATATGGAATATAACTATTTACCAGCATCCCACATCTGATATAAAATGTCTATGACAATTCATGACATCCTGAAAGGCCCCCAAATCACCAAACTAGAACAAATTGAACCCCTTATCCCTTGCCATAAACCCAACTTCTTGGAAGCCTTGAATCTATATAAATCACTCTCAAGATTCTGTGATCTATACCATAATAAATTAAGGGACCCATCGACCCATTATGGTTTGAATCCTATCATCCTGAATCCCTGCAAAAAATGTATTACCAAGATTCACAAGGGAGGGCTCTTAGACTCAGTACCACATAACCCATGGTTCTTGAGAGAATGAGAAAATGAATAAAACATTACCCTGTCCAAAGATAACATAGATAAAATCCTGAGCATCTCTCATGGTTTCTCAAGATGTGTCGGCATTCAAGAAAACTCATTCAAGATTCTAACAAGATGGTATAAAACACCCTATCAACTATTTAAACTGAACCTAGCTTCATCTGATTGCTACTGGAGATACGGTATTCTAGGTGGCACCATGTTCCATATTTGGTGGAACTGCCCAGGAATCCCGTATTGGAAGCAAATATTCTCCCAAATCAATAAAATTTGTTTAACCTCGCTGAATTTGGCGCCAGAGGAAGTATTATTGTGGCTCCCATCCAAAAATTTTTCCCTAAAGAAAAACAACTTGCCAACAATCTTACTAACGGTAGCCAAACTTCTCATTCCTTTAATGTGGCAAAACAAGGAACCCCCCTCTCTAACTCAATGGGAAAACAAAATACATTAAATTTTCCGCTTTGAGGAGCCTATAAGCTGGGAGAGTGGTACCAGAGCTAAATTGAACACATGGTCACCATGGATTGAATTTAAAAAACAGTCAGATGGTCACACAACATCATCAAAATCATCCAATCTTCCTCAATCTCTAACATAGTTCCTCCAGATACTTGAGGCCTCTTAAACGGTATAATGGTATTTAGAAACACACCCATAACTAATAAATAATAATTCTCCAGTCTAGAAACTCTTTAAAACTAGCTTAAGGGCTCTTACCCACTTGCGTTTTTTTAACGCTGAAACATCGCTGCGTTTTTTTAACGCGGTTGTCAATAGGATTTTCTAATGTTAAAAAACGCATCGCACAAAAATTGCAAAGCACAAACTTGCAATGCATTTTTAACATTAAAACAAGTGACAATTGCGTTAAAAGAACGCAGCGATATTGCAGCCTTAAAAAACACAAGTGTGTGGGAGCCCTAAATGATGAATTTCTCTCCCCCCTACCCTTTTTCCGGTTTATAGTTTATTGTTCTATAGTTAAGGTTAAGTTCATTAACTCTCACAAAAGATGCAAGGTAGATTCCGATCAGAGTCAAACTTGATGACTATGAATTGTAATTGACTGTTTCTTATGCAAGGCCTGCATGTCTCAATCACAATATTTCATAATTTTTGTTTCACACTTGACTCATCTGCATAGATGTTCATTATACATTACAGAATTGTTTGTATGCAACATACTTTAATTAAAAAAGTTGTTTAAAAAAAGTAAAACTCATGAAATTAGAATAGGAAACATATAAAAAATGAAAAACAGATGATTATGCTCCTTGTAAAGATAAAGGAGAAGTTTCTTAAAGAAATTTTGTAGGGTTAATTTCCAGGATTTATTTAGTTGTTTACTAAATTTCCAAAATGTAATGAAGCTATAAATTACCAGGGTGTCATGGAGTGTTTGTGTGTGTGTGAGGAGGAACAACATAAGCAGGGGTTAAGACAAGCTTAGGTAATGTCTGGTTATTAGAGATGAGCGAGCACCAAAATGCTCGGGTGCTCGTTACTCGAGTCGAACTTTCAGTGATGCTCGAGAGTTCGTTTCGAGTAACGAACCCCATTGAAGTCAATGGGTGACTCGAGCATTTTTGTATATCGCCGATGCTCGCTAAGGTTTTCATTTGTGAAAATCTGCAAAACATAAGAAAGTGATGGAAACGACACAGAAACGAATAGGGCAGGCGAGGAGCTACATTTTGGGCTGCATCTCAAGTTCCCAGGTCCCACTATTAAGCCACAATAGCGGCAAGAGTGGAACCCCCCCCCCCCCCCCACTGTCAGCGTAAATATCGTTCTCCTCTGCCACAGCTGTAACAGCTGTGGCAGAGAAGAACGATGTTAGCCCATTGAATTCAATGGGGCCGGTAATGCTTCTGGGCAGCAGGTTTTAAATGTCCTTCTGTAAGCAGTGGGGTATTCTTCTAGACCTACTGCTGGGCAATTTCCCAACAGTGGGAGGCAGTAGGGGACTTCGCCTATCTCTCTCCCCAAGGGATTTCCCTATAGTGGGGAGATTTTACCCAAGAGCATAGGGAAAGGGGGCAGGGCTAAAGTGATCCACCCTCCAGCAATGCCCCTATATCCTCGCCCCCCCTCTACATTTGCTATAGAGAATCTCTGTGAGTAGCCCTATAGCCCGCAAACTATCACTAGTCCTGCCCACTCTCTCTGCACTATGGAGCTATCCCTCAGGAGTCCCTAAAATAGGAAGAAAGAGAACGGGACTATGGATTAATCCCCCGTAGCAGTGAGAGCGAGTGTAGCTATGGGGGATTTCCCCATAGCAGGGAGAGAGAGCAGAGGTATGGGGTTAACCCATAGCTCTGCTCCGTTTCTCCCAGCTATGCGTTAATCCCCCATAGCCCCACTCTCTCTCCCTGCTATGGGGAAATCCCGAAGCTCTGCAGGGCTTCTTCTCTCTCTCCTCCTTTAGTAGCTGCTCTAGTGAATGGGTGATTTTCATGCGCACGAAGCTCGGGTCTTCTGCACATGAAAAATTGCGCATGAACGCAATTTTTACACATGCGAGCGGCACCTGACCAAGGCCTAATAATGTGATAAGTTTGACCCCAGTTTGAAGGAAAAGCAGCCAAGTGTTCAGCACCTCTGGAAGCTCCTTTAGGACTGTTGGAAAACTATCTCAGGTGATTAGCTCATGAAGCTGATTGGGAGAATGCCAATAGTGCACAAAGCTGTCATCAAAGCAAAATGAGGCTACTTTGAAGAATCCAAAATGTAAAACATTCTGCGGTTTACCACTTTTTTATGTGTTCTACAAAATTCCATGTTTTCCTTCTTAGTCGTCTTGTCTTCAATATGAATCTATAATGTAAAAATATAAAAGAAGAAAAAACATGCAATGAAAGAATGAAAAGGTGTGTTGAAACCTTTGACTAGTAATCTATGCATATCCATAATATTGATGCAGATAAATCTAAAAAAAATCATCCAATATACTTGAAGCAGCAAGACAACTTACTGATAATGATGTATATGAATGTCTCCCACATAACCCTACCATGCAATATCAGGCTAATTTACAGCTACTACTTGACGATGCAGTTGATCAATTGATTATTGACAAAAAACTTCGAGATTTCTTATTACCAACTCACCCCAGGACACCGATTCTGTATATATTGCCCAAAATACACAAGGATCTTGTAAATCCCCCCGGATGTCCTATTGTGTCCAGGAGAGATTCTTTATTGGGTAGGGCGTCTAGATTTTTGGACACCATACTACATCAGTATGTTACGGAATCTGTGTCTTACATTCGAGACACGTCTGATTTTTTATCTAAAATCAAAGACTTGAGGGTTGATAGGAATGTAATTCTGGGGTCATTTGACATTGTATCGCTATACACCAATATTAGCCATGAGAGGGGTATTGAAGCAGTGAGGAGGCAACTCATCATTACGGATATGACAAACAGATGTCTTTCTTTCATACTGACATTATTGGAGGAAGTTTTGATAAAGAACTATTTCATTTTTGGAGATAAAATTTACCGCCAAAAAAGAGGTACCGCGATGGGGTCCAGTGTGGCCCCCTCATACGCCAACCTCTATATGGACGATGTGGAAACCAATCATATGTATACCTCCCCAAGCTGGAGGTATATCGATGATATTTTTTTCATCTGGACAGGTTCTGAGGAACAGTTTGATTTGTTTCATAACGAACTCAACAACATTTATCCTGAACTTAAATTTACTCTGATTTCTTCTACAACGCATATTCAATTTCTTGATGTCCTGGTTTCCAACATCGACGGTATTCAAACAACAGACCTATTTGTCAAACCAACAGATAGGAATAACCTCCTGGCCTTTGACAGTTTTCATCCCCCACGAATGGTGAGGTCACTACCCTGGAGCCAGCTACTCAGGGTGAGACGCATCACTGATGATAGATTCATTGATCACAGACTTAAACAGATGTGTCAGAAGTTTCTTTCCAGAGGATACCCTGAGTGACTGGTGACAGATCTTAGCAATAAGGTTAAGGGATGTGAACGGGATACACTTCTGAGTAATACACATAAAAAAGAAAGACCTACGAGGATTCCTTTTGTTAGCACCTACAATCCTATAAGTGGAAGGATTGCACAAATCCTGCGTAAACACTGGCCGCTCTTAGCCAATGGACATCCAGATATTCAGGAATTCAGTTCTCCTTCATTAATGTCCTACTGGAGGGGAAGAAACCTTAAAGACACTTTGGTAAAAACAGCTCCACCCCCTCATGTACTCCAACTTTTGCGAAAAAGGGCAATTTTGCCTGTTTAAATTGCGCCAGCTGCAATAACCTGATTAAGGGACAGTATTTTTCACACCCACAGACAGGCAAGAGATACCACATTAAAGGAACTTATACCTGTAATTCAGCCTATGTGGTCTATTTGATCAATTGCCCGTGTGGGTTATTATATGTAGGCGAAAGAAACGTGAGATGTGAAATCTAGAATAAGTAAGCATAAGAGGCACCATTAGAACTGGTCGTCTTGATGCTCCGGTAGCTAAACATTTTCAGGAGGCTGGCCATGCAGTTAGCCAGCTTCGCTACCGAGTCATCGATCATGCACCAATTAGTGTGAGAGGAGGAGATAGAATCCATAGACTTAAATATTTGGAGCTCAAATGGATTTTTGAGTTGGAGACCCTATACCCAAAGGGTCTCAATATTGATTATCATGCAACCCCATTTCTATAAATAGCTATTCTGTGCTTTCCTTCCAAATTGGTTGGTTATGCAGTTGTCAGGAAATACCCCTTTTAATAATTTTAATATGTTTTTATTTATTTGCAGGTGTTTTCGTGGTGTTCCGTTTGGTGTATTTCTCCTCGGTCTTTTTTTCTCTGGACTTCCTGTATCTATTTTTGATGCCTCTATATGGTTTTTTGTTTGGAGCATGCAGAAATGATTTTTTTGATATATAAAATTGATTTAATTTCCAATATGGGTTGATCATGGAATATTATTTCTTCATTTGTGCCTCTATTTACAGAATAAAAAAAGAATAAAAAAGGTTGTTGCAAATATTCATCTGCCAGCAGCACCAGCAGTATGCGCACTCAGGGTCAGGCCACAGAAAGCAACAGCCAGAAGGAAGTTCAAACCCAAACTCCCACAGGAGATCCACACAGTGAACAAGAAAATGGTTCTGGCAGCATGCAGGGGTGCTATACAAAGTGAAGTTTTACTGCCCTTTTACAAACAATAACAGCAACGTTTCGGCTGTGAGTACTTTTTCAAGAGGTTGTACAGGGCACCAGCTTGTATGGGGTGGGGGGTGGCAGGTGGATGTAAGCTAGGGAAATCTTCCCCCTTTAGGTCACCTTGGCCAGATGAGGCTTTAAATCCATCTGACAGCATCTTGTGGAGCTGTCAGCCCACTATTGCTCTCTCAATACAAACACTTAGTTCTGCTGCTGTATTTATATTATGAACTTAGTATTTATGTTCTGAGATTGGTTATGGTAAAGCATTCATTTATTAATCTGTTCTGTTTTGGGTTTACTGCTATTTTGTTGTTCTCTGTGCAAGCAAAATAGAAACATACAATATTTTTTTTCTTCTTATGACTAGGAGTGCCAAAAAAAATCCTACAGAGGGTGCCATTTAATCTAAGACCAGCCCTCATTGGTAGCCTTTTTTGCTTAAACTAGCTATTGCAGACATGATGACTATTAGAGATGAGCGAGCACCAAAATGCTTGGGTGCTCGTTACTCGAGTCGAACTTTCAGTGATGCTCGAGAGTTTGTTTCGAGTAACGAACCCCATTGAAGTCAATGGGCGACTCGAGCATTTTTGTATATCGCCGATGCTCGTTAAGGTTTTCATTTGTGAAAACCTGGGAAATTCAAGAAAGTGATGAAACGACACAGAAGCGGATAGGGCAGGCGAGGGGCCACATGTTGGGCTGCATGTCACGTTCCCAGGTCCCACTATTAAGCCACAATAGTGGCAAGAGTGAGACACCCCCCCCCCCGCACTGTCAGCATAAAGATCGTTCTCCTCTGCCACAGCTGTTACAGCTGTGACTGCTGCCTCTCATTGGCTCAGCGGGACCAATCAGATGAGAGGCAGCAGTCACTCACCCATTCATGAATTCATGAATGGGTGTGTGAGTGAGATCTGCCTCTGATTGGTCAGGCTGTGACCAATTAGAGGCAGCTCATTCAGCAGGCGGGGATTTTAAATCCCTGGCTGCTGAATACTACTCACAGCTGTTCAGAGCAGTTTAGGAGGACTGCTGCTGGCCGCGCTGAACTCCGTCTGCCGGAACCAGGTGAGTATATATATTTTTTTTATTTTTACACATTTCTGGATGGATTGCAGGGAAGGGCTTATATATTTAACCCCTTCCCGACAATTCATCCCGCGATCGCCGGCAGCCCATTGCTTTCGAAGGAGCCGGCTGTATTGCCGACTCCATTGAATTCAATGGGCTAACATCGTTCTGCCGGGACAAGGTGAGTATATTTTTTTTTTATTTTTACACATTTCTGGATGAATTGCAGGGAAGGCTTATATATTTAAGCCCTTCCCAACAATTCATCCCGCGATCGCCGGCAGCCCATTGCTTTCAATGGAGCCGGCTGTATTGCCGGCTCCATTGAATTCAATGAATAATAAAGGCAACAGCAGCACTCACATGGATTCACTCCAGACCAGTCCCAGTCATTCCACTGCAAACAATGCAGGTGAGGAGCAGGTGGATGCAGCAGCCCAGCTTAGTCAGGATCACGATCAACTAATCAGTAGAAATATGCAGCAAAGATGTTCGTCGTGGTGCTCGTCTCGAGTAACGAGCATCTCGAGCACCCTAATACTCGAACGAGCATCAATCTCGGACAAGTATGCTCGCTCATCTCTAATGACTATAACTCTTGTTACAGTCCTGACTGATTTGGTCCCTGGCTGTTGCAGACCGCTTGCAGGTCACAGCCCGATCTGCTGCACCTCACATAACTTGGTCCTATGGGCAGTACACTCATTCAATATGTCCTACCAACTTCCGTGAGGATAAGGCTTACATAGCAAGAGTATACAGCTGACATTGGCACCTGCACCAGCTAACAGTATTGAGGTGGCTGTGTCACAAACTAATTTTCCTCTTACATACTGACTCTATGTCACTCACTAACTGACGCCTCCCTTCACAGAAACATTACCCATAAATATAACTTCACCAAAGGTCCATGTGGACATTATTGCACATCCAAGCCATTGTGTTCTCAAGCCTCTTGAATTTAGCTTTTTAAAACACGGTTGTAAAAAATACTGCCATGAAAATAAATACATAGAATTACATTAGCTTGATATTATGGTCCACAAAACACAGACCAAATATGGAGTAAAAATACACTTGTCTGAAAGCAGCCTTTACAGAGAAATAAAATGCTAAATTATGTTGCTGTTTTTCATACAAGCCAAAATAATTTGGCAAAATAAATCTTCTGAAACGGAAAGTGGGGATGTGTAATATTGTCCAATAATATGTGCCAATAATATCTGCTCACATTAGAAAAAATATCAGTTTAATTGCATTGCAAAACATTTCACTAGGAAGTAACATATTTTATGTAAGCAATTACTATAAATACATATCCCACTAAATAAAATTCTGAGTAATCCACAACTAGTTTTTTAAATAAATGTTGCAGAACTATTATAAACATTACAAATGGCAATGTCTTAGTTGTTCTCAGTATCTATCTCTTATACTAAGGCCTTAGTCAGACGGGCGTTTTTAGCCGCGATTTGCGCATGCGTCCGGCGATTTTATAAAACCATTGCTTTGCAATGGTATCAGACACATGAGCACTTTTTATGCGCTCGTCCGATAAATTATAGAACAAAAAATCGCAGATCGCACCTATCTGCGATCTGTGATTCCTGTTCTCTTCTGTATATGCGCTCAATGGGGCCGGCGGCAGCAGCGCCGACCCCATTGAAAACATATAGAAGACAAATCATTCTTCTCTGCCACAGCTGTTACAGCTGTGGCAGAGAAGAACGATGTTTGCCCATTGAATTCAATGGAGCAGCAATACAGCCTCTCCATTGAAAGCAATGGGCTGCCGGCGTGCGCGGGGTGAATTGTCGGGAAGGGCTTAAATATATAAGCCCTTCCCTGCAATTCATCCTAAAATGTGTTAAAATAAAAAAAAAATTGTATACTCACCTTTCCGCTGCAGCCGGAGTCCAGCCGCGGCCGCTGTCAGTTCTCCTGAACTGCTTCTCGGCACTATTCAGCCGGCGGGGATTTAAAATTTTTTTTTTATTTTAACACATTTTAGGATGAATTGCAGGGAAGGGCTTATATATTTAAGCCCTTACCGACAATTCATCCCGGGCTCGCCCGCAGCGCATTGCTTTAAATAGAGGCGGCTCTATTGCCGTCTCCATTGAATGCAATGCGCTGGACAGCTCCGGCCCGTTTCTAATGAAACGCGGCTAGGAGCAGATTTTCGGGCGATTTGCGGGCGACTTGCGCGCACCGGTCACGCGATTTGCGGATGCGCATCCGTCATGCGATCCGCAAATCGCGCAAAAAAACGCCCGTCTGACTAAGGCCTAAGAGTAGTTTTATACCAGTGAATTGTAACACATCTGTAATCGAGATTTGTAATATTACATATAACATTGCATCAACATGTGATCTGTGTTTCCCCTCCTATTTGCTTTCATTTGTTTTATCTTTCTTTTATAAATATTATTGAGCAAGAACTGATACAAAAAATACATAAACATAACAAAATAACAGGTGGCTTGCAAATATGGAATACCTCCAATAAGGTTCTATCTAAAAACTCAATGAGTTTGTGTAATATTAACACAAGTTAGAACAATAAAGTGGCAAATGTATCCATTTCCCTAATTAACCCCTTAATCATGCGGCCCTTTTTTTTCATTTTCGTTTTTTCCTCCCCCCTTTAAAAAAAATCATAACTCCTTTATTTATCCATCGACGTCGCTGTCTGAGGGCTTGTTTTTAGCGGGACGAGTTGTAGTTTTTAATGTTTCTATTTAAAGTACCATATAATGTACTGAAAAACTTTTAAAAAATTCTAAGTGGAGTAAAATGAAAAGAAAAAAAAGGACATTCCGCCATCTTTCAGTGCTTCTTGTTTCTACGGCGCACAAACTGCAACATTATTCTATGGGTCAGTACAATTGCTACGATACCAAACTTGTATAGTTTTCTTTTTACTATACTACTCTTTTTTTCTTTCAAAGACATTTAATTTTTTTCAATTATTTTCTGTGGTCATCTTGTGCATGCAATAACTTTTTTAGTTTTACGTCAACGTAGTTCAGTGTGCGCTCATTTTTTGCATGATGTCCTGTATTTTCCATTAGTACTAATTCAGAATACATACGACTTTTTGATCGTTTTTTATTGCGTTTTTTCTGGGAGACAGGGTGACTGTAAGGCCTTAGTCAGACGGGCGGTTTTTCGCGCGATTTGCGCATGCGCATGAGTCCGGCGATTTTTTTAAAACATTGCTTTGCAATGGTATCGGACACATGAGCGCTTTTTATGCGCTCGTCCGATAAATTATAGAACTGAAATCGCAGATCGCACCTATCTGCGATCTGCGATTCCTGTTCTCTTCTCTATATGCGCTCAATGGGGCCGGCGGCAGCAGCGCCGACCCCATTGAGAACATATAGAAGACAAATCATTCTTCTCTGCCACAGCTGTAACAGCTGTGGCAGAGAAGAATGATGTTTGCCCATTGCGTTCAATGGAGCCGGCAATACAGCCGACTCCATTGAAAGCAATGGGCTGCCGGCGTGCGCGGGATGAATTGTCGGGAAGGGCTTAAATATATAAGCCCTTCCCTGCAATTCATCCAGAAAAGTGTTAAAATAAAAAAATATATATATACTCACCTGCTCCCGGCAGCCGGAGTTCCGAGCGGCAGGCTGCAGTGGGTGTGAAGGGGGTGTGAGTCAGACCTGCCCCCTGATTGGCTCAAGCCCTTCCCGACAATTCATCCCACACTCGCCCGCAGCGCATTGCTTTCAACAGCCGGCTCCATTGAATGCAATGCGCTGGACAGCTCCGGCCCGTTTCTAATGAAACCCGGCTAGGAGCAGATTTTCGGGCACCGGTCATGCGATTTGCGGATGCGCATCCGTCATGCGATCCGCAAATCGCGCGAAAAAACGCCCGTCTGACTAAGGCCTCAAAGTGCATTTCTAGCGTTCTTTTTTTTTTTTTCGGACGATGTTCACCGTGTGGGGTAAATAAAGTGCTACTTTGATAGATTGGACTTTTACGGACGCGGCGATACCAAATATATATTTTTAACTTATGATTTAGATTTTTTAATTACAGATATGGCAAAAGGGGGGTGATTCCCCAGATCTCACCGCGGGGGGCCCGTACGGGACGATCATCGGGGCATTTAAAGGGTGCATACAGCTGACGCTCGTGCTGTATGCAAATAGGTCGACCCACGACCTCTCTGCATACATACCCCAATGCTCCAGGACATAAATGTACGTCCTGGAGCGGGAAGGGGTTAACAGTATTTTTTGCATAGTTCCCATGCATACTTGATAATGCACCCTCTAACCTGCAAGTGTTGCTAACATAGGTGGTAAGCTCAGACATCACAGAAAACTTCACAATCAAAGCCTTTGCTGCCAGAAGGAAATATCAGTAAGGGTGGGTTCACATGAGCGTGTTTTTGTGCGTGTATACGCACGCACAAAAACACGCTTGTATTTGCAACATTGAATTCCCTATGGTGTATGCACATGGCTGTGCTTTACAGGTGGGTGCCTGCAAAGATAGGACATGCGTGCACCACTCGGAATGCACGCATTGTTTTCAATGGAGCCGCAGCTGCTGTCGGCAGCTCCTTTGAAGACAATGCTCTGCCAGCACCCCTGCATTTTTTTTTCAGGGAAGGGCTTTACATATAAGCCCTTCCCTAAAAAAGAAAAATTGTTATGTAAAAAAAAAAGCAGGCATCTTTTCAATGGAGCGGCTGCTGACGGCGGCTCCATTGAAAACAATGCTCTGCCTGCACTCCTGCCCTTCCCTGAAAAAGAAAAATTTTAGTGTAAAGCCCTTCCCTGAAAACCCATTGATGGGGATGCCAGCAGCAGGATTCTCTACCTCAGCTGTCGTGTGTGACAGCTGCGGTTGAGAATTGAAGAATTCCTCTGCTGCCTCTGCCACAGATGTAGCAGCAGGGAATTCTTTTAACTAGCGGGAGTGAAGGAAACATCTGCCGCATGAGGCAGATGTGTTCTTCATGCACGCGGGGGTCACGTCAGCGGCGGAGAGGTAAGTTTTTTTGTTTTTGTTTTTTTGCACTAAAATGTTTCTTTTTTAGGGAAGGGATTATATGTAAAGCCCTTCCCTGAAATAGAATGCAGGGGGCCGACAGAGCATTGTTTTCAATGGAGCCGCCGGCAGCAGCAGCGGCTCCATTGACAACAAGCACGCAGCTGTGTTCACGCATGTTTTTGCTCCATTGAAAACAATACTCTGCCGGCACCCCTGCATTCTTTTTCAGGGATGAGCTTTACATATAAGCCCTTCCCTGAAAAAGAAACATTTTAGTGTAAAAGAAAAAAAAAAATACTTACCTCTCTGCCGCTGCCGTGACCCCCGCGGGGATGAAGAACACATCTGTCGCATGCGGCAGATGTTTCGTTCCCCCCTGCTAGTTAAAAAGAATTCCCTGCTGCTACATTTGTCACATCTGTGAATTCTTCAATTCTCAACCGCAGCTGTCACACATGACAGCTGCGGTAGAGAATCCTGCTGCCGGCATCCCGTCAATGGCTTTTCAGGGAAGGGCTTTAAACATAAGCCCTTCACTGAAAATCCAATAAAGGTAGTGTAAAAAAATAAAAAAAACAAACATACACACCTTCCTTCAGCTGCCGGGGCTCAGCCGTGACTTCTGGTGCTGTCCCCGTCTCTGTAGTTCCGAGCTATCAGCAGCCGGGGATTTAAAATCCCCACCTGCTGGTAGCTCTGATTGTGATTGGCTGAGCACTTCATGTGTGACAGCTGCGGTAGAGAATTGAAGACTTCTTCTGCTGCATCTGCCACAGATGTGACAGATGTAGCAGCAGGGAATTCTTTTAACTAGCGGGGGTGAACGAAACATCTGCGCATGCGGCAGACGTGTTCTTCATCCCCGCGGAGGTCACTGCAGCGGCGTAGGGTATGTTTTTTTTGGGGGGGGGGGTTTTTACCACAAAATGATTGTTTTTCAGGGAAGGGCTTATATGTAAAGTCCTTCCATGAAAAACAATTCAGGGATTCCGGCAGAGCATTGTTTTCAATGGAGCCACCGGCAGCAGCTGCGGCTCCATTGAAAACAATGCACGCAGCTGCATACACGCGTGTTTTTGCTCGTATGTAGGTGCGCACCTATGTAGGCGCAAAAAGACGCTCGTGTGAAGCCACCCTAAGGCCTTAGTCAGATGGGCGTTTTTTGACCCGATTTTTTGCGCATGCGCATGCGTCCGGCGATTTTATAAAACCATTGCTTTGCAATGGTATCGGACACATGAGCACTTTTTATGCGCTCGTCCGATAAATTATAGAACAGAAATCGCAGATCGCATCTATCTGCGATCTGCGATTCCTGTTCTTTTCTCAACATGCGCTCAATGCGGCCGGCGGCAGCAGCGCCGACCCCATTGAGAACATATAGAAGACAAATCATTCTTCTCTGCCACAGCTATAACAGCTGTGGCAGAGAAGAACGATGTTTGCCCATTGAACTCCGGCTGCCGGGAGCAGGTGAGTATGTATATATTTTTATTTTAACACATTTCTGCATGAATTGCAGGGAAGGGCTTATATATTTAAGCCCTTCCCGACAATTCATCCCACACTCGCCCGCAGCGCATTGCTTTCAATGGAGCGGGCTGTATTGCCGCTCCATTGAATGCAATGCGCTGGACAGCTCCGGCCCGTTTCTAATGAAACGCGGCTAGGAGCAGATTTTCGGGCACCGGTCACGCGATTTGCGGATGCGCATCCGTCATGCGTTCCGCAAATCGCGCGAAAAAACGCCTAAGGCCTAAGGGCTAAACTTTCAATACCTATTTGCAGCAGTGCTGAAGAGCAGCTCCATATTAGTGAATTACTTAAGGTAATTTCCGGAAAAAATGTAGTTTGGCTGCAAAAACAGTTAATATACTCTTTGTAAAAAAAAAAAGCACCTAGAAGGAGTTGTTTGCTGCAAAACTCAGCATGCAGTTACATCTCAGGCAGATATGCAAATAATTAGAGTTGTGGTATGATTAGATTGAATGGTCTTGCTACCTGAGGCCCTCAAAGTGATTCCACCCATGGCCTTTAAAAAGGCTCTCAAGGGTTACTTGTGTGTAGTGGACCGTTTTTTCCACTTATGTGGAGCGTGCTGACCACTAGACATGCCTCTATAATGCAATCAAAGAGATTTCACCCAGTTAACAGAGTTTGAGGGGGGACATTATTGGAATGCAAAAAGCTGGATGGTCAAATCAATGAATTGCTCACCACCTGAACCATTCATTTCAAACTGTTAAGATGTGATGGGATCAGTAGATGTGTGAGGGCATGCACATAAGGCCAGAAGGCCAGACTGGGCTTAGAAGACCAGATCCAACTGTTTTAATTTTTTGCCAACCAGAAAAAGGGGCACTATTTTTACAGGCCCCAGTGTCTGTCAGAACCATTTCCAGGTGCTTGGATAAAGCATAGTTGGTCTCACTGTACCCATTATGTGTACTGCCTCTGTCTGCACTTGTGCCATGAAGGACAAAACTGTACTGCCATGGAGTGGAATTAGGTTGTCTTCAGCAACAAATCTAGGTTTAGCTTGGGCCCTCACGACGGTCGTGTTCATGTATGGAGATCTAGAAGTGAGCCCTTCTATCCTGCCTGTGCAGCACAGTGCCCCACTGTTTGTTGACAGTCGGTCGCCCCTTGTAGTGGTATAAGGGCGAATGATAGCTCAGTCATATGTTCAGGACATCCTTCAGCCACATGTTTTGCTGCTCATGACAGGGCTTCCAAGAGGTTTTTTCCAGTAGGATAATACTTTGCTGCACACAGCAAGGGTGTCACCAGAATCCCTTCACAACTTTCATTGCCTGCCCGGTCACCAGATTTATTGCTGATAGAACATGTATGGGACCATCTGGGATGCCGACTTCAACAGCCTACAAGTTTGCATGATATAGAGGCTCAGTTACAGAAAATGTTGCATCCATGTCTGCCTGTCACATCTTGCATCCAAAATAGAAGCAGCCAAACAGGGTACTGAAAGTTTTCCTTAAAGTGTTCAGTTTTCTGCAATAAATTATCCTTTTATTCTGATATTGTAATCACTTACTTATATCAATGTTACAATCACACATATGAAGTTTCATTTAATTCCAACAACTCCTTCTAGGTGCTTGAATTTTTTTGACAATGATTGTACTTGGACAATCGTACAAAATGTGTTTTAAGGTTCCTTTATCCTATAAGTTCTGATAAATGCTCTAGTGGCAAACAGCAATAAGGCATATAGGAATGAGCTACCAATGATAGATAAGCTTTTTTGCCAACTCTAAATGAGATGCACATTTTGAAAGCGGGGTTGCTAATCTTAAAGGGGTTGTCTCGGAAAGCAAGTGGGGTTATACACTTCTGTATGGCCATATTAATGCACTTTGTAATATACATCGTGCATTAAATATGAGCCATACAGAAGTTATTCACGTACCTGCTCCGTTGCTAGTGTCCTTGTCTCCATGGCTCCGTCTAATTTTGCTGTCTGCTTGCTTTTTTAGACGCGCTTGCGCAGAAGGGTCTTCTTCTTCTGGTTCGTCCGGGCACGAGCGGCGTTTTGGCTCCTCCCCCTTCTACACGTCATCACGTAGCTCCGCCCCATCACGTGGGGCGATTCCAGCCAATTAGGAGGCTGGAATCGGCAATGGAATGCACAGAGCCTATGGTGCACCATGGGAGAAGACCCGCTGTGCACCATGGGAGAAAACCGCAGTGCATCCTTGGGAAAAGAACCGGCGGCCATCTTTGGGAAACGTTTTATAAGTTGATGAAACACAAGAACTGTGAGTAGAAACCTGCTTTAAAAGCCATTTACACTGGTGCATAGTAATGTATGCTTAAGATGGGGGACTGGGCAAAAAAAAAAATCACTGTTGCCTCGAGACAACCCCTTTAAGGTTTTCTTCTCGTTCTCCATGCTTATAGAGTTCTCTTTCCTAATAATATAAGCAAGGGGGAATCTTCCCCAGAGATCTAACCAAAATAATCATCTAAAGTTTTGATATGACTTTTTTAAACTTTATTTAAATTAGAGATCTCAAATTCAAATACAGTTTTGGGAAGAGAGCAAAAATTATTAGTAAAATGATGTATTCTGAGAAATTTATAAAAAAAAACTTTGTTATGCATGTGAAATTCAATGCTTTGTGATAGTGTTGGCTTTCCAATGTCTAGTTTGATTAATTATGGTCCCCTTCTTTGTATTGAGGGAAAGAAGCAGAGAAGGCATCCAAGATTTTTTTGATAAAGCTAATGTGGCAATTCAAAAGAAAGATAGAGGTTGGTATTGTTAGGTCTCAGTTTGTGGTACAAAGGAGGAGGCAGGTATCATAATCAGGTGGAAAGCCAGAGGGCGATATTGGTAGGTCTCAGTTTAGATTTGCAAAGGAAAAGGCAAGAGATGAGCTTGACTAAGGCTGTGCAGCACAATAATCATGCAAGGTATTGCAGAAAGGGCTAGGCTTTTATAGCATGTCCAATCAGGGGTAGGGCAGAGCTAAAACAGGGACTGGATAGCAGGAGCTGGAAACAATGTGAAGGTCTATTAAGGGAGCTGTCCAAAAGATTGAATAGCTCAACGGGGAGAGCTGCCAACTGGAGCACAGGATGCCCTGCATTCAATCCCTGACAGTTAATGGGTACATCTATAGGTACCATCAACCAAGTACCTACCCATAACAAATCCTACTTGATCTTGATAAACCAGAGTGGGTAGAATATCCATCAACCTAGTCTGTGTTAAGTAATGATATAGGGTAGAAGTTTCCAGGCCTATCTGGGATTTTTCCTGGTTTAGCGAGAGTAATGATCATGGGGTGTAACATGTCTTTGGGAATTCTACCTGTTGTAGAATCTGAGGAGTTAAGGCATGCTGAACAATCATTATAATATTTTTTTGTTAAACAATCAGGGCCAGGATTTTTTTGTGGTTTAAGTGACTTGATAACACTGTTGATTTCTGCTAGAGACATATGGACAAGTAATGTTTCTATGGTTCAAAAGTATTTTATTAGCCACAACGGAAAATACGGTACAGCCACAATAAAATGTATATTACAGTCAGGAATAGGCTACCATCCAGTCTCTCAGCGAGTTCCATAGCCACCCGACATCCCGTGCAGACAAGCCCCGTTGTTTAGCAAATTGTCGGTTAGCCTCCAGCTATTATTTGTTCTATTTCTCTGACCCCATTCTAAAGCTCCCCAGACCGGAGCATGGCTCCGACCACAAAAATGTCCCAATGGAGCACTTAGGGTTTCTATCTAGGAATCTGTGTGAAATAAATAAGTAGTCTAGGCAGTGGTAGCTATTACGTGTTGGGGAATGGTAGCTATAATCCTTTTCCCCAGGGTGAAGTACCCACCACATGTCCACTAACCGTTGGTTTGTCAGTTCCCTTATTAGTCTCCGTGTTGCTGTGTGTGAAATACTGGACTTACCCTCCGACGAGTCGAGGCTAGGATTCATACCCAAGTTGAAATCGCCCCCTAGGATTATGGTAGAGCCATCTGTGAAGGACGCCAGGGCCCCCAGCATCCAGATCCCGAAGCCGACCTGTGTCTGATTAGGGAAATAAACGTTAGCGATAGTAAATACTTCTGTGCCCAGTTGAATTTTCACAAACAATTAGCGTCCTTCAGTATTGGCCTCCGATGAGAGGAGTTTGTATGGAAATTGCTTGTGAATGGCAATAGATGTGCCTCTTGCTTTTTTCCGTGGGTGTGGGCTATGATATCAGGTTGCATAGTGGCGGTGCCTGCAGCTAGGAATACTTCCTGCTTGGAAATGGGTCTCCTGAAATAGAGCAATCATTACATGTTGTCTGTGTAGATAATCTAGTATCTGTCCCCTTTTGGCCAGCTTGTTTAGGCCCCTCACATTGAAGGTGCCGAATGTGAGGTTAGTCATCATGTGATTGCTATGGGGGATTTTTCAGAGACTAGACGGACATGAATTGAAGAGTAAAAGATGATAAAAAAGTAGGAAAGAAGACTGAGATATGAAGGAAAAACGAAGGTAGTAGATGGTACAAAACGACCGTGTCGTGGTGAATCTGAGACTCTAGCGAATTGCCAGATGTCGCACTCCTTCGAGCGACTTATCACCCAATAGGGAGAGTGGAAGCACATCAAGGGTACAGAGGCTCCCCCCTCCCACACCGCACCCACCCAAGAAGAATATATAACTAAATGACCTTACTGAGGTCTCCAGTAATAAAAACAATAACAATAAACCCTGTGCACCAGCAACCCAACAAAATTAAGGAACTTTAAAACATTATGCCTGTGTGGATAAGCAGTAAAAAACATTGTGCCACGCCCCCCCAAAATAATGTTTCTAGCTGCTGTACTGATACATTAGGGAGCAAAACAGAATTTAACAAGGTAGATATCTCTACAGTAGTGGGTTGGAGAATCTTAGAGATTATAAAGTAAAGTATTATAATCAGCTATAGTACTTGCTATAGTTTGTGGGTTGAATTTTTTTCATTTTGTGCATTAAAAATATAAGATATTTTAGAATTAGCAGCTCTAGACACAATGCTAATAATGCACTAGCCTAATGATTTTTACTATAAAACCTGACTTTAATTTTCTGCAGCGCATGTTCATATTTATATGAATCTAGTTGCTGTAACTGATCTTGGAGGTTACGTATCATGTCTGATCTGCTGGTCAATATTTTACTTTGTTTAATTGACTCAAGTGAATTATATTACTTGAGATATATGATCTTAACTCATTCTTCTCTTTTATCTGCAGCTGCTAAGCTTCTAAGGTGCCCCATAATTTAAATCTTATGATCACTACCCATTGTAGATGGCTGTATTTCAGACATGCAGTTTCTGTAAAAATGATTAAGGAGTAATGAGGATATATTGGTCCAGCATTTAGCTAAATGTAAAAGTTATTGTTAAGTTTCCAAGGAAGCATAGGGGTTTATTATATTTTCCATAGATAATTAGAGAGGTTAATGTGTAATCGTGCCAAGAAATTATACCTATTTTAGAAGAAACTACACATTGGAACAACAGATTAGTGAAGAACATGCCTGTGCAAGTGCAGGTATTGTGCATGTTAAAAAAAGGTGTCATATTTTTCAGTGTTGCAACCTCTATACATCAAGAAAAGTTTCTTTTTGTGTCAATTGATATAAATTGGTGAGTTTATCTGACAAACTAGATATATAGAGATAGCCGCATTACTTTGTTAAAATCTCCTGTAATCAGGACAGATTTATTCTTATAATGTTTGATTTTTTTGAAAAATGTATGATAAAATTTAGTTTCTTTTTGTTTGGGACATAAATGACTCCTATAGTATAATTTATATTATTTAGTGTACAAAATATGATAATATGTCTTCCAATTGGTTTAATAAAAGTCTAAATTGGAGAAAAGCTAAAGCATTTTTCACCACAATTACTACTTCTACTTTTTTGGTAATTGTTGAAGATGCAAGAATATTAGGAAGATGTTTCTATCTTAACCAGAAAATGTCTGTGTGATTAAGGTGCAATTCTTGTATGCACAAGATATCTGCATTCAAGCTTTTTGCCTCTTTCCAAAGTATAGAGCTTTTAAAAGGACACTGACTGCGATTATGTGGAAGACCTTTTCTAGAGTTTATATAAATGCAGTTAAACACCTTGTGACCAGCTAACAAAATGTAGGTATAGAATCCTCTATTGAAACTAGTGAATTGCAAGCACAATTCAAAAACTGATAGCAACATAAATTAACATCAAACAACACAAACATATGTTTGAGTATGCAACTACCCTTTAGTGATGATGGGGTTTAGAAGTTAAGGACATCTAACTAAAGTGTGTATGCCCCTCCTGGACTACAATGCATACATGATGTAAGGCATTCTTGTAAGGATACTCAAAGAAAACATCAAAAAAGATGATCAAAATTTAACCATAATAAATGACGTTTTAAGGTGTATGGCCACTAACTGATATAATTTACATGTTTAAGGGGCTGATTTTGTCACCTATTCATCTTTTAATCTTGAAGTTTGCGTTCCTTTGGGTAAATTTGTTACCAGAATGAGTCTGCACTCTCTAGAAAAGCTCTCTGAGACAAAAACTAGTTTTTCCCCTCTATTGTTAATTTCACAAGAAACCCTCATTTACAAGGAAGGTTGCTGGCATGCAGAATTTTTGTCGCAGTAGCAAATTTGTGACATCTCACCAGCGTCACTTCAGATAGACCTGTGAACATAGAAATGTCTTTAAATCTGTCTGAAAGGGTTTTTTTCTTTACAATCGTAGCTGCTAATATCAGTTTATCTTTAAAATGGTAGAAATGTAAATAGGGGATAAAATCTCTTGGAGTTAATGCAGGGAGAGATCTAGGTTTTGCTATTGATTGCACTCTGTCTATTCACAGATCAATTTGAGCTTCATCTGAAAACACCACAACAAAGGAATCTGTAAAATATTTTGCTAGCTTCTTTGCTTTAACTGTTTCAGGCATTCTGTGGAATTGCACGTTGATACGGTGAAACCACTCTTCCAAATCTGCCACTTTCAATTTAATTGCTCCTACCTCCTCTAGGGCATTATTTATATCCACTAAATTATTGTGAGCTGTTGGAAATTCTTCCATTTTAGATTCAATGTGAGAAGTGCAGTCTTAGGGCTCAGTCACACGGGCGCATCGGCACCCGTACACCGGCACCGATGCGCCCGTGTGACTGCAGGAAGGAGACGGCCGTACCTAAAGACGGCCGTCTCTCTGCAGCGCCGGAGGAAAGAACACATGACCGGCAATGAAGCCAGTCACATGTTCTTTCCTCCGGCGCTGCAGAGAGACAGACGTCTTTAGGTACGTCTGTCTCCTTCCTGCAGTCACACGGGCACATCGGCGCCAGTGTACGGGTGCCGATGTGCCCGTGTGACTGAGCCCTTACAGTGCTGTAAACTCTGCTTGTATGTTTTTAAAAGCAACCTTAATGTTTTTCTCAACTCCAGCAACATAGCTTTAAGAGAATCCTCAACCATTGTTTTGAGGGAGGAAAACAAAGAGTGATCGTATTGAAGCATGTTCTGCTGAATAATGTGTTGCTGATCAGATACACCATGTACAGTTACCATTTCAGGGTTAACTGAAGCACTTACATGTCCAGCAGGTTTGGGCCCTCCTTCCTTAACTGTGAGCTCCAGCAAAGGTGCAGGATGGTGAGAAGGTAAATTACCAGAGCTTCCTTAAGAATCAGGTGATGAAGCAGGTGAGGAAACTTGTGAAGCTGCAGTACTACTGCTCTCTGATTAAGGGTTCCTTTACACTGGCTAGAGTGATGTCAGGCTGTGATTCATAGCCAAGTATCACACTTGCCAATATGTAGAAAGAGAGAAAAAAAAAAAAAAGATCTCAGCGCTCAAGGAGAGGGTACCAATTAGTGCAAATATGGAAAAATGAATATAATGTAAATATAATATTGAACTTACTTCACGGAGGCGTCCGTGCACAGACGCCTCCGGTCCCAGCAGGCATAGAACAAAGTTCTGCAGTGTAGGAAATCGGTTCCACAGGTTTATTTCTTAAAATGATGGTAGACGCGTTTCGGCCAGTTACAACATCTGGCCTTCATCAAGTACAGGGTAAAATATGACAAACATACACTATATATAGCAATAAAAGAAATAGGTGATTACCTATTCTAAGATGGCCGACACATAGGTCAGGAAGAGACACCGCTACGTCATCTAGCGGTGCCCTTACGCCATTTAACGCGACTATCGATAGGATGGGACACCACTCCTACATACCACATGATAAGGTAATCACCTATTTCTTTTATTGCTATATATAGTGTATGTTTGTCATATTTTACCCTGTACTTGATGAAGGCCAGATGTTGTAACTGGCCGAAACGCGTCTACCATCATTTTAAGAAATAAACCTGTGGAACCGATTTCCTACACTGCAGAACTTTGTTCTATGCCTGCTGGGACCGGAGGCGTCTGTGAAGTAAGTTCAATATTATATTTACATTATATTCATTTTTCCATATTTGCACTAATTGGTACCCTCTCCTTGAGCGCTGAGATCTTTTTTTTCTCTCTTTCTACATATATTCCCCACCATTCATATGCTTGGGGCTCATCTCAAGCCGCTCTGCAGTATTTCCTTTACTTGCATGGACTGGGTACACACCATCTCGACTTCAAGATCCACATCTATATTCACCACTGCATCTTCCTTTGATGCAATACCATCAATGGTCATCTGAACAGTGAGCGCCTCCTTCTTATAACACTTGCCACTATGTGAAAGCCCTGTGGATGCGAGGTGTTTTCATGTGAAAGCTTCACATCACTGCGGGGATGAAGGGAATCCCTGCTCTGGCTGTTACAGCCATGGCAGAGGATTTCAGAGTTCTCCCATTGCTTTCAGTGGGGCTGATGCTGCTGCCACCGGCCTCTTTGACAACAATGGACGATATAGCCGAAAGATAGGACATGCTGGAACTTGTTTCCTGCATAGCATCATAGTGACATGCAGGAAAACATTGCTAATGCGAATGAGTCCATTCAAAAGAATGGGTTTCATATTTGTGTGAGATTTATGCATCTTAAAACACACAAATCTTGAACGATTTTCTCACCAGTGTGAAGGTACCCTTAGTGAACATGCTGCTTTCTCCATTTTGTGACCATGTGGAAGGAAAGAGCTCTATTATTTTAACAGAATTCCGATTATTTTTGCTTTTCCCATGAGGCAGAACCATTAAAAGAGATACATGATCTAATTCTGTCACCAGTGTCCCACAAAATATGCAGTGGAGAGATGATTTTTAACTCAAGGCAATGGACCTAGTGAATGCATTGTACTGCATGCCACTTCCCTGTCACTTTTATTATATACTGGACAAATATGGAATCATTTGGGGCCAATAAAAATTAATACCAATGAATGCGAATACAGATGAAATACTGATGCAATTAGGATGCATCCATATTTTCATCACTATGACTTTTACTTCTGAACAGTAGGCAAGCAAAATCTGCAGTTAAATTCAGTACAGTGCAAGTGAATGAGACCTTATGCTGCGGAGAATGCAGGACAAAAAGATTTGGATACAAAAGTATCAAACAACCTAATGACGGCCAAATTGAGGGGCAAGTACTCAAGTACTACTAATCCTTCTTGATCTTTCTGCTGCATCATTGACACTGTTGACTATGACCTTCTCCTTGCTATGCTTTGCTCTATCAGCCTAAAGGACACTGCTCTTTTCTGGTTCTCCTCCTACCTCTCTGACTGCTCTTTCAGCATCTACTTTATCTTCTCTCTGCTCCTCCTCACTGACCGGGTTCCCCAGGGCTCATTCCTTGGCCCCCTTTTATTCTCTATCTACACAGCCCCAATTGGTCAAACCATCTGTAGATTTGGCCACCCAACTTCCTGATCGAGTCCCTTACCCCCAGAATATGCCCCCTATACCTCCCTAGAGCTTTCCACTGTTTCCTAGCATGTGCACTTCCTCCCTCTCATCTCCTGCACTACTCCCATTCTGTTTTTTCTCCTAAAAAACTGTATATCACATGTTATCAAATCACAAGGAAAAATGAATCGTTCATTTTAAGGCTTCCTGGATGTGAGCATTTTAGCATACATTACAGTGTGCAAAACAGAATGATATTATGCACTGTATTATATCAAAGTTATTTCACCTCTAAGCAATAAATGTATGTATTTTTGAATTAACAAATAAACCTAATATTTTATATTTACTGTTTGTACTATTATTTTTATTCTATTTTAAATGGCAGTAAGCATGGTGGCAATAAAATGTATTGTGGCCATATTTGAGATATGTGTGATACAGAACCAAAATCCAGTCATGTGCAAGATGCAAACATGAAGTTGTTGTGCAAATTTCACATGCACATTGAAAGGCAAATAAATTGTTTTATTGCATAACCAAACAATGTAAAATAAATATAAATTCAGTTAAATATTAAATGGAAGTTAAACTTTACATTGCTGTGCACAATAACTTCACAGTACAATTACAGAAACTTAGAATAGAACAGTATTAATGTGAAAACATAAAGAAGAGATATGCACAGAAAGAATCTGAAATTACCCAACCAGGTTATAGCAGCAGTTTTTAGAGAACACAAAATGAGTTTGCAAATCTATTAACAATGTCATCATAATCCAAAGTCATGGAAATATCCCTCTCTTTGTTCCTTACGACGAGAAATTCTAGAAGTTCCTGTCCAGTCGATGACCTCAAATAATTTTTTTCTATTTTTTGATTTGAAAACACTCTCTCGCAAGAAACTTAAGTACAGGCAAGAGTAAGTAGGGCTTTATGAATGGCAAAAAGATTTGTGTATGGCACAGAATGCAAGTTGTGATTGTATAAGAGTCTATAAGCAGCAAGTTAGGCAGTTTTCCCAAGCTTGATGTCTTCCATCATTGAAGTCACTCTTATTATCATTAGCATAAGTTTCAATTACATCCACAGCAGCAGCAGGGAACATTTTTTTCATCTTTTGAGAATATTATAGTTCTCTTGGAAGCTTAGAAGTTCAATTTTAAGTTATACAATATCAAAGACTCAATTGAAACGTCTTTTTGTGTTAACTGGCCAAACATTTTAGGGTCTAATTGCAAAAAAATTGTGATTAAGGGTTTCATCTTTGTAAAATTTTGTCTATGACAACATTAAATACTTGATATTGAACAGCCTTTAGAGGGTTAGGAGAAGGTTCATCTTTAGCTAATTCCCCAACTATAGTTTTTTTATCTGTGCTGACCTTTTTTGTGATAAATTATGTTTAATCACAGCCTTTACAGATTGCTCATCGAAGACTGTTTCAATTATTTCAATGAATTGCTTTACTACTGCAGTTAAATCTAAAAAATGAATCCCTGGTACAAACAATTTGCCTTTTGGCATTTTCAATTATCCACCATGCCTGAAGAATGTTCAGTCCATTGGTCTGCAAATAGCCAAAAACTGGACTTGCAATTTCGAAAATCTGCATAAACAGAAATGCTATCAGTAAGGTTTCATACCTTGTCCAACCATGAAGAAAACTGTCTGCCTTGTATGAAATCTAGGGGAAGCTGCAGCGTGTTCTAAACAGTACAACAGAGAATTATAAAGCTGTTTGGAATAATCATGAGATGAGCCGAAAATTGTACTCCGTGCCCTTGGTTTACTCCACCACTGAGTGGCTCCTATTTTCCCTTTTTAGCCTGGTTAATTGCTGTGCTATGAGACTGAGATTATACCTGTTCTACCCAAACAGATGAAGTGACACACTGATCCCATCGATGATCACTAGCTTGAGGATGTGTGCATAACACCAAGTGTGTATGGAATTGCCTGCTGTGTCAAATATATGAAGGCATGAAGCCTATTGTAGCATTCACTCATATTTGCTGCACCATCAAATGAACAACCAATGATGTTGTAAATGCTGAGATAACCTTTCTAATTCTTCTTTTATCTTAGTAAAAAATGATGCTACATTGCTCTTTAACTGTGATATCTTGGGTACTATGCATTTCCACACTAAATTCTACTGCATTGTTTACATCATCACTATTTTTGTTCATTTTACCATGTTACCTATTATTAGAATCAATTGGTTTACCTATGTGTTACTTAAAGGGGTTGTCTCGTGAAATCAAGTGCAGTTCAGCACTTCTGTATGGCCATATTAAAGGGGTTGTCTCGCGAAAGCAAGTGGGGTTAAGTACTTCTGTATGGCCATATTAATGCACTTTGTAATATACATCGTGCATTAAATATGAGCCAAACAGAAGTTATTCACTTACCTGCTCCGTTGCTGGCGTCCCCGTCTCCATGGCTCCATCTAATTTCAGTGTCTTCTTGCTTTTTTAGACGTGCTTGCGCAGATGGGTCTTCTCCCTTCGGCTCGGCTCGGCAGCAGTGGCGTTTTGGCTCCGCCCCCTTGTACGCATCTTAGCGTAGCTCCGCCCCCGTCACATGTGCCGATTCCAGCCTCCTGATTGGCTGGAATCGGCACATGTGACGGGGGCGGGGCTACGCGATGACACGTACAAGGGGCGGAGCCAAAACGCCGCTGCTGCCAAGCCGAGCCAAAGGGAGAAGACCCATCTGCGCAAGCACGTCTAAAAAAGCAAGAAGACACCGAAATTAGACGGAGCCATGGAGACGGGGACGCCAGCAACGGAGCAGGTAAGTGAATAACTTCTGTATGGCTCATATTTAATGCACGATGTATATTACAAAGTGCATTAATATGGCCATACAGAAGTACTTAACCCCACTTGCTTTCGCGAGACAACCCCTTTAATTCACTTTGTAATATACATCGTGCATTAATTATGAGCCATACAGAAGTTATTCACTTACCTGCTCCGTTGCTAGCGTCCCCGTCACCATGGATCCGTCTAAATTCGCTGTCTTCTGGCATTTTTAGATGCGCTTGGCAAGTCCGGTCTTCTCCCTGGTGAATGGGGCCGCTTGTGCCGGAGAGCTGGTCCTCGTAGCTCCGCCCCGTCACATGTGCCGATTCCAGCCAATCAGGAGGCTGGAATCGGCAATGGACCGCACAGAGCCCACGGTGCACCATGGGAGAAGACCCGCGGTGCATCGTGGGTGAAGATCCCGGCAGCCATCTTGGTTAAGGAAGAAAGAAGTCGCCAGAGCGCGGGGATTCGGGTAAGTAATAAACTTTTTTTTTTTTTAACCCATCCGTTGGGTTTGTCTCGCGCCGAACAGGGGGCCTATTGAATAAAAAAAAAACTGTTTCGGCGTGAGACAACCCCTTTAAGAAACTAACAAGATTACCAGTCCCTTAACTTTTTGGGTGTTCGCTTTGTCTTTTTGGCTTATGGCTATAATTTTATCAAAATGCTTCTTGAACTTGGGATTGCATTTGTTACAACATTTTAACAACTCCAGAAAATTGCCATGGTTTAAGGGCGGCTTCACATGAGCATAAGCATATTTATGCATGCACTTGCACAATGGTTATTACATATTTGCGCCCGAGCATGCATATTTTACCGTATTTTCTGCACATGCATGCCCTATGTATTTGGATGTGCAAAAAACGCACGAGCATGTTCCCATTGATTTCAATGGACCATTAAGTTTAATTAGTTTAATAGGCTATTTTCAAGAAATGTGCGCACAAAATACGGTGATGTAAATGAACCCATTGAAATCAGTGGATTCTATTCAATGCATATTACGTAAGCAAATTTTGTACACAAAATATCGAGAGCAAGTGCGTCCATGTGAATAAGCCCTAATTCTGTATATAACAGTGAATGAGCAGCCTCATCCTTCCTTCTGTAGGCAAAAACTAATTTTCTAATACAAAGAATTATGTCAAAGATTTGCTTAACAGCATAATTTTGCTGTACCTTTTCTTTTTGTCTTTTCACTGAATTGACATTGATTAATGTTTCAATGTCTACTTTTTTTGTGCGGACATATAACCAGGTACAGACTGCTGATGAAGGTTTGACGTCTCATGTTCTTTAATGTATGTATACACATGTGCTATTTAAGCCTTACACCCACTAATAAAAATGCTTTTTCTATTAGGACAAAATACTAAACACGTTAAACAAAACAGTTCCTGCGTTTCTATATGATAGGTCAGCTATTTTCTCTGAATTTCATGGCCACCAAGCACAGATCGCAGATAAATAGTGAGGAGCGAGCATACTTGCTAAGGGCAATTGCTCGAGCGAGCATTGCCCTTAGCGAGTACCTGCCCGCTCGAGAGAGAAGGTTCGGCTGCCGGCGGCAGGCAGGGGGCGGCGGGGGAGAGCGGGGAGGAACGGAGGGGAGATCTCTCTCTCCCTCTCCCCTCCCCCCGCTCCCCCTGCTTACTGCCGCAACTCACCTGTCACCTGCGCCGGCAGCCGAACCTTTTCTCTCGCTCGCTCATCACTACAGATAAACCTTGTGTGCTTGAAATAGCAGTATATGTGCAGCATCTGTCATTGGTTGGACTGGATGAACTTTCATAAAATTTAATATAGTAGCCAAATTACTCATGGAACCCAGTGCTTCAAAAGCATTGCTAATCAAATACATGAAAGGCATGTCTGGCAATGGAATTTCAAAGTTTAAGCTTTCACTTTCTTTGTCTTTTTCAAGTTCACCTAAGTTACCAGTCAAATCTATGTATATAAAGGTGAAAGTCCTCACTGAAGTTTGTCCGGAACATTCTCTAGGTCCTAAATAAGAAAAGTAAAGGGATCACAACTTGATTGTTCAATGCTAAGGGAAAAAGTATTGGCACTCTTGTGTAATGTACCTAATCTAATTCTCTAACTTCCCAGTGAAGTACAAACATGAAATTTGGCACAACCATTCTTTAGGTCCTAAATAGGAAAAGTAAAGGCATCACCACTTGATTATTCAATGCTATGTGCAAAATTATTGACACCCCTATGTAATGTACTTAAACTAATTTTTTAACTTCCCGATGTCGTACAAACTTGAAATTTGGCACAACCATTCTTTGAGTCCTCAATAGGAAAAGTAAAGGGGCACAACTTGATTATTCAATGCTAATCGCAAAAGTATTGGCACCCCTATGTAATGTACCTAATCTGATTCTCTAACCTTCCAATGTTGTACAAATATGAAATTTGGCTGGAGCATTCTTTAGGTCCTAAATAAGAAAAGTAAAGGGATCACAACTTGATTGTTCAATGCTAAGGGAAAAAGGATTGGCACTCCTGTGTAATGTACCTAATCTAATTCTCTAACTTCCCGGTGAAGTACAAACATGAAATTTGGCACGACCATTCTTTAGGTCCTATATAGGAAAAGTAAAGGGATCACCACTTGATTATTCAATGCTATGTGCAAAAGTATTGACACCCAACATGTGCTGTTAACTTATGGCATATGTCAGAAATGGGTTAATCACACCACTTTATGTACTATTTCCTGTGGGATAGCTTGTATTTTTATAGAATTTTGAGATCCATAGAATGAATTGAATAGCTTTTGTCATTTTTTTGCCCTAAATCATATGTAATTCTCATCTTATGCTATTTCTTCCTACACAGTATGTAAATCACCCCCACACTACTTTCTCTCCTGCTCACATTACATATGTAGCAACCGGTCTATATTACCCTCCCCCGACAGTATATAACTCCCCAGCTATATATCTCTCCCTCAAGTATATATCCTTCCTACCAATATTTTCTCTACTTCTCAGTACTTCTTCCTTACAGTATATGATACCTCCAGTATATGTCACACCTTCAGAAAATATATATATTTAAAGGTGATGCATTGCTAAGGCTGGCCCTGATTACAATATCACAACATGCATCACTGAAAAGGAAATATAAAAACAGACAAATCACTGAAAATGGCCATTTACTTACTGATACAGGAGGGCAAACATATGCACAACCTCAGCATGCAGGCAGCCAAATGCCAAATGAGGGAGTCAATTACACCTATGGAGGACACCAATGAGACAGCCACTCACACAACCTCCTAATATAGAGGAGGGTGATTGTTTTACAAAATTCCTTTCTGAATGTTGTTTTTTTGTTTAAGTTGGTCCTCTCATGCTACACATATTGGGATATATTGTGTTAAAAGCCTAGTTCAGGGAGGACACAACTGTACATTTGATATGTATTTTTTCTGAAATTGTTGGCTACCTAATTTCTCATAATCTGTTGAATTTAAATTTTATGCTAAAAATAGATAGTGGTTTGATCCTGTATGGCTCAAAGAGCTTGTTTCTACTATATACCTATTATATAAAGTATTTTACTAAATATTTTAGAGTTTGAATTTGGGATAGCACCATACCTGTGTTGTACATTTCCTGAAGATGCTTAGCTAGTCAGAGCAGAAAAAAAAAGTATCATATAACTTTGTATCTTGTTGTTTGTTGTAGAACATGACCAACAATGTAGAACATTGATCACAGTGCTCAGCTAATCACATGCAGCACTCAGCTGTCAGTCTATGATGGCTGGGCGCTGCCTCTGATTGGCCACAGCGCTCAGCCAATTAGGGGCAGTGGTTTCTGGAGGCAGGAATTTTTCATTCCCTGGCCACCAGAAGACAGAAGAAGACCGAGGGGGCCAGAGAGAAGAGCCAGATGGTTCTTCTAGGTGAGTTTTTTTTTTAAACTTTTTTTACAACTAGGCACGATTTTCAGGAAAGGGCTTATATTTCAAACCCTTCCCTGAAAATCATCACCACAGTGGTGGCCTTCATTCCATTGCTTTAAATTGGGCTGCAGCGGTGCCGGCCCTATTGAATTCAATTGATTATAATGTAGTCCCTATGTTTTCAATGGGGCTGGCGCTGCTGCCGCTGGCCCTATTGAAAACAGTGGGCGATATTGCACATTCTTCTTTGAAATGTTAGGGTACAGTGAAAACATCGCTAATGAAAATGAAACCATTGAAAATTATTGGTTTTATTATCATGTGTTTTCCCTCACTCTCGCATCGCAAGGAAGTCGTATCAACAGTGGGTGTGAGCCCTTAGTTATATTTTTATTAATAACTCATCAAGCATACTCAGTAAAGCAGGAGTTCTTTTTACTTTTTGAATTCTTGCATCTTCTGTGTAGTCCTGTGGCCCTGGGCATCTCTGCTGTTGCTCTCCCTGCTCCTTGGACACCTGGCAGGAACTATTGCTTGTGAATTTCTTTGAAGTTGAATTTGCACCATAGGTGTGGAGACCTGTCAGTAAGACAGGCTGCCGACATCCACTTTTACGTTAACTCAACCTTATTGTCATCTATTTACATTGATCCTCCTTGGAGCGCAGAAACAATTATCTACTCATTATGAAGTATATGCATCCAAATGTTGGGAAGGGTTTAAAGCTTGTATTCGGATATTTGCTTTGATGTTGAGGAGTACAAAAGATTTGTCATGAATAGCCAATAATGTGATGGGCTAAATAAATTAACTGTAATAATTACAAGCATAACTTTAGTAATTATAACTTTACTCTGTTATGTTTATTATAAAATCATAGTTTTTGTAGAAATTAAGTTTCTTAAGTGTTTATGAAATTATAGAAAATATAAATTTAAGACTATGAATATATTTGCACATTTAAAAAGAAATGCAGCAGTAGCAAAAGCAATTTTAATAAATTGCATTTTTATTTATTTTAAGAGCTTATCATTGAATATTTAACCACACTATCTATTAGTAGTAAAACATGGAAGATAAATACACTCAGCAGATGTTACACATGCGTATCTTTTTCAGTGCAATCCAATTTAGATACATAAAGTGTCATGATTGTTCATACATAATCATTTATTTCCAGTCCTGTTCTTTTCACAAATATGTTGATAGAAAAATACAAAAAGGAAGGATAAGCAAAGGATAATGCAATGGATTAAAAAGACTGAAATTTATTGTGAACAATGAAAAGAAAAACATAAAAAGAAAATGTTGTTTGAGGAAAACATTAAACAACACAGCGGTATGCATTGTGAATGATCTCAATCCCCAAGGGCATCATCTTCTATTAAGGTATACAAAGAAGCAAAGTGTGCAAACTGGTACCCTGCAGATCTAGCTCATTGTAACGAGAGCCTATAATTATAACTAGCTGCTGAGATGGACAAATGCATAAATATCTAATTCATAAGTATAGAAATTAAGTTTTGAAAATTTTAGTTAGCTAAAGAAGAGAAGCCATTGGCAGAGTTATAGATATGTTTTCCCCAGTGACTTTAACATAAACTGTAATTTTAAAAGTTTCAAATTAAGGCAAAAAGATTATTCTGGTTTGTTTATTAAAAGAAACATTCAGAAGTATTAGATTTTCCTGCAGTATAACACAAAAACAAAATTACATTATGTATAATTAAATAGCTTATTTTCAAAGCTCACCAGGATATATGTTCATTATACAGCCTAAATGTTAACTGATGTATTCAAAAGAAAAAAAAAAGATTTTCTAAATGTTTTAGCTTTTGATTAATTACTACAACAATTATAAACCATTAGAAAGGCATTCAAACACAATATAAAATTATATTTAGGGAAATATAGTCATAAGTTGTCATGTATTGGAATCTGAAATTCAAAACTGGTAGAGGTGCACTATTGTCTAAAAGAGTGCTACTCAAACTTTAAGCCACCACCCTGTTTTTGATGTTGCATTATATATTTTTCTATACTAGAAAATATAACATCACAGATAACCTTGTCCAGGAAGATATTCTTCTCTGAAAACGGTGCAGAGGGATCAGCCCTATTCTCATTTGCACAAAGAAAAACTAGAAGCAATGTGATGAAACTGAAAGGGAGGAGACACGGATTAGATATTAGAAAAAACTGTATGACAGTGAAGGTGATCGATGAGTGGAACAGGTTACCATGGGAGGTGGTGAGTTCTTCAATGGAAGTGGTTGAAACAAAGGCTGGAAAAATATCTGGGATGATTTAGTGAATCCTGCACTAAGCAGGGGGTTGGACCAGATGGCCCTGGAGGTCCCCTCCAACTCTACCATTCCATGATTCTATGATATGATTGGGATAAAAAGTTACAAATTAACACTTTTTTGAGTGGCAAAAAGCAGGACTGTGGAGAAGGGAAGTGATGCACTTTCAAGGTGCATCTTCCTCTTTTGGCATTGATGTTGACTTGTAGTGCTTTCGTCCTAGAAGAAAGTCTGAGTAGCCCTTATCTAAAACATGCCACATTGTGGGACTTCAAAAGCACTGACTTCATCAGAAGGCTAGATATCACTTTAACATGGACTACAACAAAGGGAAAACATAAACACACACACGCATGTACACATGTTCACAACTACACCTACAGTTGCAATGAAAAGTATTCAAGCCTCATTGCATATTAGGTTTTTTTGTCATATTGACAAACTTTCAGCCATGTGCTAAAAACAGTTCAGCAAGAATGATTTAAATAACTCCACACAACTAATACAACTAATGTTTCCACATTCAACACAAAATAGCACTTTTAATGACTACTGAAGTCTCAGAATTATTCAGCCACCTGAATCGAATCCCTGATAAGAACACATATTCATAAATCGGGTGTTGCCTCAAGCACACCTAATGCAACTAATCAAGTTTCATTAGTTGCATCAGGTGTGTTTAACATAAAACAACTGGACTGGCTAGGGCATTGTTGACTGTGACATTTGATTGCATGTTAGCCATATTTCTTAGGCCCTTTTACACAAAATAATTATTGTTTAAGTAATTATTGGATCCTGTGAAACTGAACAATAAGCACTTAGTGTAAACACAAAAAGCGATTAAATGATAATTTGTTCATTTATCATTCATTGTTCATTTAATGCAGAGATTAAAACTTGACAACAATCAGCTCTTTGTAAACAGACAGTTGTTCTCTTGAACAACTGCCTATTTACTATGAATGGAAGTCGGTGGCTGGAAGAAATCTCTGGCATCCTCTGCCTCTATTCAGTTAGTGATGATCACTGCTGCATGACGCTTAAGCACTGGACAGTCATCCCATGTAAAAGGAACCTAAGTCAAGAGAGTTATCCAAAAAAAAAAAGAGACATGATCATTGCCTTGCACAATCAAGGAAAATAATACAAAAAGAAAGAGCATTGCATGTTGCTAAGGATACAGCTAGAAATTCAGTTCAAAGTTGAGGGAACACTGGCTATACTATCTGGACATGGCAGAAACAGGTATCTATCAGTGATTGTCATTGGATTCCTGAAAAAGCAAATTGTCAAAATCCAGACTACTTGCAGGAGGCCTCCAGCAGTATTTGGTGGCAGTACCCACTGAGATTTATGTTTGAACATTAGCACATACTAAACACTGAATGTCTTCATGTTTGGGCTGCAAGATGTACACCTCTATCAGCTACAAAACGCTTAAAGCCACATAAATAAGCCACAGAAGTTTTGGAATTTTATTTTCTGTGAAGTCATGACACAATAATTGGAACTTTTTAGACCTATGGATCAGTGATTTGTCTAGAGAAGGGGAATGACACATACCCTGAAAAGAACACCCTGCCTACAGTGAAGCATGGTGGTGACTCAGTGGTGTCCTGGGGATGCTTTGCTTACTCTGGAACTGAAAATATCCAGTGTATGGAGGCCACAATGGACTCAATCAAGTATCAGGTAATCCCAGGAGAAAACAGACAATAAACATTCCATCAGGGCATTGATCCCAAGCATACCTCAAAGTCCAACAAGGCCTGATTTTAAAATAAATCCTTGAAGATTCTGAAATGTTCTTCACAGTTACCTGACTATAACTCCAAGTGAATTTGTTGGCAGAATTTGAAGAAGGTAGTTCCAGCAGGTAAACCCAACAATTAATGAACGGGAGGCTATCACCAATAGGAAATGGGTTATGATTGCTTAGAAATGCTGTCAAAAGCTAGTTCCTAGGTTTGCATCACATTTTCAGCAAGTCATAATAGTAAAAAGGTGCTCTACTAAGTACTAAAGATGTTTGCCATGAAAAGGTTGCATAATTTTGAGACTGCAGTAGCCATTAGAAGTGGCGTTTTGTGTTTAGTTTGGATAGACCACTTGTTATATTAGTTGTGTTGAGCTATTTAAATTAGCTAAATAAGAAGTTGTTAATCAAGCTGCAAATGTGACATAGATTGCTGGACAAGCTTTGGTTACATATTACCTGTAATATGCAAAGGGGCAGCCGTCCTACATCCATGCTCTCATGTGGATACTTTAAAGAGTAATTTGTAATCTTAACAAATAGTTTGTACTGTGAACATAAAAAATGTATTCATAAGAGAGATTAAATATTATGACAATAGTATAATTCTTGTGTTACTATATCATAACAAAAAAATCAATGAATTCCCTATCTACTCATTTTAAACACTTATGATGTATCCTCAAAATCTATACATAAATATTCAATGTTGTTAAGTCTTATATTTCTAAGAAATGCTATTTCATTTACACTTTCAGTCTTGAAAACATCCATTACGGTAAATGGGATAAAAAATAACCAAAAGATTTGGATGCTGCTAGTAATGTTATCAGTTTTGTAAACTGAATTAATTGTGTTTGATAATAATATGTATTACTATGTAATATTTAATAAGATACAGCCATAGTTCCATACTAAGAACTGACCTACATAAGATATGGAAGAAATTATCAGATTATTATTTTGGACATCCTGCCATTCTTGCTCCTTTTTGTCCGAAGCCAAGCAAGAAATATGCTGGCATACCGTGATCCTAGTAAGAATACATTAAAAATTCAGGAGAGCTAATAATTAATTTATATTGCCAACAGGAAACATATAAAAAATATCAAGCAGAATAAAAAGCTTTTAAAGTGCTACATCCATAATATGGCTACATTAGCTAAAGTGCTATCTAGCTTAGAAAGTGAAATTGGGCAAATAAATCTTGCATTTTCAATTCCTGCACAATCACATCAAAATCTGTTCTTAAATGTGTCAAAAAGTGGACTGCAGACTGTAAAACATTGTAAGCTTTGTGTGAATAAGTAGGGCTAAAGTGACATGTTCAATTGAGTACACAAAGTTTTTGTTAGATTCAAGCATCCAGTTTAGGGATCAGCAACTATCAACTATGATGCACAGTATGTTGGTACATCATGACATATTAAAAGTTGTTTATTCTTTACTTTATTGACTTATAAATTAAATATCTATTAAATAGAGATGAGCGAACGTACTCGTCCGAGCTTGATGCTCGGGCGAATATTAGGGTGTTCGGGATGTTCGTTATTCGTAACGAACACCACACGATGTTCGGATGTTCGGGTTACTTTAACTTTCTTCCCTGAGAAATCATTTCTATATGCGCTCAATGGGGCCGGCGGCAGCAGCGCCAACCCCATTGAGAACATATAGAAGACAAATCCTTCTTCTCTGCCACAGCTGTAACAGCTGTGACAGAGAAGAACAATGTTTGCCCATTGAATTCAATGGAACCGGCAATACAGCCGACTCCACTGAATGCAATGGGCTGCCGGCGATCGCGGGATGAATTGTCGGAAAGGGGTTAAATATATAAGCCCTTTCCTGCAATTCATCCAGAAATGTGTAAAAATAAAAAATATATATATACTCACCTGGTGCCGACAGACGGAGTTCAGCGCGGCAGGCTGCAGTTCTCCTGAACTGCTCTGAACAGCTGTGAGTAGTATTCAGCAGCCGGGGATTTAAAATCCCCGCCTGCTGAATAAGATGCCTCTGAATGGTCACAGCCTGACCAATCACAGGCCAGCCCTCACTCACACCCATTCATGAATTCATGAATGGGTGAGTGAGGGCTGCCTCTGATTGGCTCAGGGGCAGGAGAGCTGCCCCTGAGCCAATCAGAGGCAGCCCTCACTCACCCATTCATGAATTCATGAATGGGTGTGAGTGAGGGCTGGCCTCTGATTGGTCAGGCTGTGACCATTCAGAGGCATCTTATTCAGCAGGCGGGGATTTTAAATCCCCGGCTGCTGAATACTACTAACAGCTGTTCAGAGCAGTTCAGGAGAACTGCAGCCTGCCGCGCTGAACTCCGTCTGTCGGCACCAGGTGAGTATATATATATTTTTTATTTTTACACATTTCTGGATGAATTGCAGGAAAGGGCTTATATATTTAACCCCTTTCCGACAATTCATCCCGCGATCGCCGGCAGCCCATTGCATTCAGTGGAGTCGGCTATATTGACGGCTCCATTGAATTCAATGGGCTAACATCGTTCTTCTCTGCCACAGCTGTTACAGCTGTGGCAGAGGAGAACTTGCTGTGTCGTTCCCATCATTTTCTTGAATTGCCAAGATTTTCACACATGAAAACCTTAGCGAGCATCGGCGAAATACAAAAATGTTCCGGTCGCCCATTGACTTCAATGGGGTTCGTTATTCGAAACGAACACCCGAACATCGCGGGAAATTCGTTTCGAATAACGCGAACCCGAACATTTTGGTGTTCGCTCATCTTTACTATTAAACTATCATTACAAGAAAAAGTTAATGAACCCTTTGGAAATATCTGGATTTCTGCATCAATAGCGCATGAATAATTGCACAGTCCATGTCTTTAATTGAGCACATTTAGTAGACATCCACAATGCAGGGTAGAAAAAAAAGTAATTTAACATTAATGATTTCTCCAAGTAGTAATCTACTAAAAGTCATTTCAGTTAAGGAGATGACATTGGAAGTATTGGCTTCACAAGTGCTTTGCCCATTAAATAAAGACACACAAAGCCTGGTTACAGATAAATCTACAGAATCAAAAGGCTAAACAGCATTGCTAAAAACCTTAGTATACATCAGTTCATGATTAGACAAGTTTTCTAGATATGTGGAAAATTCAGGTCTATTACTCTCTTCAGGATTAGGTGTCCTGTTAAGATCTCAATGGACAATCCTGAAAGTCGTGAGCAAGAACCTAAGAGTAACAAATAAAGACCTACTGAAGACTCTACAACCTACAAAAATCTCTGTTTATATGTCCACTTTTGGAAAAGCACTAAACAAGAATGGTGTTGATGGAAGGACACTATGATGGAAGCTGCTGCTGTCCAGAGAAAAACAATGCAACCCATCTCAAAGAGGGAGCATCACAGTTTACTGCCCAAGAGTGCATTCAGATGAGCGTGTTTATGTGCGTACATACGTGTGCACATAACCACACTTCTATTAGAACCATTGATTCCCTATGGTGTGTTCACATGTCCATGTTTTACAGGCATGCAAACGTACCTGCAAAATATAGGACATGCGTGCAACATAGGTCCATGGTGCATGTCAATATTCGCCACAGTACTGTCACAGTGTTCAGTGACAAGGGGACTCCCCGTGGGGAGTAAAGAATTCCCTGCCACAACTGTCACATGAATTCCTAGGGTGAATGCACTCTAAGGTGTATCAAAACACTTTACAGGAAAAGAAAAGGGTAACAGTCCATGACCTAATGCTTAAGAGACATTGGGTAATGCAACAAGACAATGAGTGACACAAAGCACAAAAATAAATCACCTGAAAAATAATTGAAAAATAAGATTTGTATTTTGGAACAGCCAAGTCAGAGTCCCGATCTTAACTTCACTGAAATGTTGTGCCATGATTTGGAGAGGGTTGAGGATTCTGGAAATATTGCAGAACTGAAACACATTAGCACGCAGGAAAAATTCCTTCTCAACATTAAGCAAATCTTATTGGTTTCTACAAGAATGGTTTGGTGGAAGTGATTACTTATAAAGGGGATCAAAGTTAGATTTAACCCCTTAACGACTGCCCCATCGGGAAACTACGTCCTCAGAAAGTGGGCCTTAATCCTAGAGGACGTAGTTTTATGCATCCTCTTTGGATTAATGCCCACTTGCCTGAGGACGTGACAGCTCCATGCTGTCGGTGCCCGCAGGTAGCCGACAGCATGGAGCTGTCATCCCAGGATGCGGGCAGTCCCCCCCGGCATTGCGATCGGCGCTAGCCAATGGCTAGCGCCGATCGCAAAAAAGTAAAGAAAACTGTCAAAAAAGTTAGTTCTTCAGCTGCCCTGCTGGATCGGCTCCACCAGGGCAGCTGAAATTACTTACCCGGCTTGTCAGCGGTGTCCCACGGAGATCTCGTCCTCCCGGACCCGCCGGCGGCCTTCTGCGCACGCGCGCCAGACGATGACGTCACGCGCATGCGCAGAAGCCCGGGAGCCCCCGGCAAATTTAAAATCTCCTGGCTCCCGGCTCCTGAAGGTAGCCGGGAGCCAGGAGGTGTTACCGGGGACCGCTGTGAGCGGTCCCCGGGCCCGCGATCGCCGCTATCGATTAGATAGCGGCAATCGCGAAAAAGTTGAAAAAGTAAAAAAAAAGTAAGGTTTCACCTCCCCTCATGGATCGGATCCATGAGGGGAGGTGAAAATACTCACCCCCGGTCCTCTGCGATGTCCCGATGTCCCGGGACCCGAAATCCCGGTCTGCGCATGCGCGCCCGATGATTGACATCGGGCGCGTGCACAGAGGGGCTCGAGCCCCGGGAAATTCAAAATCCCTCTGCTCTTGGCTGCCATGTGTAGCCAAGAGCAGAGGGATGTCACTGGGGACATGATCACTGTCATCCAATGGATGACAGTGATCATGTAAAGTAAAAAAAAAGTGCAAAAAGTTAAAAAATAAAAATAAAAAAAGGGGTAAAAAGTTAAAAAAAAAAGTGCAAAAAGTTAAATAAAAAAAGTTTAAAAAAGTTTAAAAAACTTGCGTTTCATCTCCCCCCACGGATCATATCCGTGAGGGAGGATGAAATGACGTACCTAAGGCCCGCGGATTTATCTGCGGACCTTACCCCAGCTTCTGCGCACGCGCCCGTCGCCAATATGGCAGGTGCATGCGCAAAAGCCGTGGTAATTTAAAATCTCCCTGCTCCTGGCTACAAAACTTAGCCGAGAGCCTGGAGATTTCACGGGGGGCCGCGGTGAGTGGTTCCTGATCACGTGTTCGCCGTTATCCAATGGATAATGGCGATCACGTAAAAGTAAAAAAAAGGTGAAGGTTCATCTCCCCTCACTGATGCGATCGGTGAGAGGAGATGAAACTTTTTGCCGGAGGCCTCCGTATTTGCGCCCCGACACAATCTTCTTCCGTGAACGTTCCCGAATTCTGCGCATGCGACCGCCGGCAAAACACCGGACACATGCGCAGGAGTCGGGGAGCCCAGGAAACTTAATATCTCCTTGCTCTCGGCGACCAACGGTCACCGAGAGCCTGGAGCAGTGACCGGAGGCCTCGTTGAGCGGTCCCCGGTCACGTGAAAAAAAGGTAGCGATCTACCTTAGGACGGTCTCACATGACCGGATAGGAATTACGGATTCCGCATGCTTCTGATCCGCGGTAATACGCAGATCAATCGCATTGGATTACCCAATTCCGCTCACATTAGTGGGTCGGAATTGCGTAATCCACTCGCAGAAAAGAGAACGCAGCAGGTTCTATTTTACCGCGGATATCCGCAACATAGAGCCCATTGTGCTCCATGGTCGCGGATATACCCGCAGCCCATACACAACTACGTTGTATACGGACTGCGGGTACCCCCGTCATCGCTAAGCGACGGTGCGGAAAATACAAACAAAAAAATATATATATACTGCGTATGACCGCCTGTGTGAGTAGGCAGTTATGCGCAGTACATTACGCAGCCGTACGCAGGGTCACAGCCGGGCTCACAGCTGGGATCCTCTGCGGGCCTCCGCAAGCAGATTCCACCTACAGCCATGTGAGCCCGGCGTTATTCAGACCGCTACCTGTAATACGCAATTTACAAGAAGCCCCGGGAACATTCGCCTTCCTGCAGTTCCAGGAGCAGCTTGTTGAGCGCCTTCTGTGTGAGACCGCCGCATCTCATTAAGCTTACGGAGACTCACAGAGCGCCACCTTTTACACCCCATACCCGCTACTGAGGTCAAGAAATACCCCCAGAAAGCATGAGAGGAGGGGGGATACACGGTTTTATAGCCCCATGTACCCATCCCAACCAGCCTCCGTAATTACCCTTGTCTTTGGAAATATTACACAGTTCACATTATTACTTTTATCTAAGATTTGGGTAACGCCGAAAAGGGCGGAGCGGTAGGGGTGGGTGTGTGTGTGGGGGGGGGGGGGATATTTTTTTAAGGTGTCAATTTTTATTCTGTACAAGTGGGCAATGGGGCCTGGAATGTATTCAGTTGTGCCCTGCAATCCAACGGGTGTTCCCTCCATTATAGGCCTTGCCATGTTTCCTGTAAGTAGATTAGGGCCACAATGGGTATGTTTCTGAACACGGGACAAACGGGGGTATCCATTTTGGGGTGAACGTCTTCATTCCTATGTACACTGTACAAAAAAACCTGTTTTTAAATTGACAAAATTGCCAAAAAAATGAAAATCGTAATTTTTTCCTTCTGCTTTGCTTAGATTTATTCAAATACTGTGGGGTCAAAATACGCAATACACCCCTAGATGAATTCATTAAGGGGTCTAGTTTTTAAAATGGGGTCATTTGTGGGGGGGTTTTATCGTTTTGGACGCTCAATGGCTCTATAAGTGGGCAATGGGGCCTGGAATTTATACCGTTGTACCCTGAAATCCAACGGGTGCTCCATCCATTATAGGCCTAGCCATGTGTCCTTTAAGTAGATTAGGGTTACAAGGGTTATGGTTCTGAACACGGGACAAACGGGGGTATCCATTTTGGGGTGAAAGTCTTCATTCCTATGCGTGCTGTACAAAAAAAACTGTTTTTAAATTGATACAACTGCCGAAATAATGAAAATTGTAATTTTTCTCCTACTGCTTTGCTTAGATTTATTCAAAAATTGTAGTGTAAAAATACACAGTACACCCCTAGATAAATTCGTTAGGGGGTCTAGTTTTCAAAATGGGGTCATTTGTGGGGGCTCTCTGTCGTTTTGGCCGCTCAAGGGCTCTACAAGTAGGCAATGGGGCCTAAATCACCTTCATGCTAAATTTCTGTTCTGAAAGCCACCGATTACTCCTTTCATTTTGGGCCCTGTTGTGCATCCAGACAAAAGATTAGGGCCACAATAGGTATGTTTCTGAACACGGGACAAACTGGGGTATCTATTTTGGGGTGCAAGTCTTCATTCATGTGTGTGCTGTACAAAAAAAGCTGTTTTTAAAATGACAGAATTGACAAAAAAACGAAAATCACAATTTTTTCCTTTTGCTTTGCTTCAATTCTTTCAAAAACTGTGGGGTCAAAATGGGCAGTACACCCCTAGATAAATTCGTTAAGGGGTCTAGTTTTCAAAATGGGGTCATTTGTGGGGGTTCTCTTTGGTTTTGGCCACTCAAGAGCTCTACAAATGGGCTATGGGGCCTAAAACGCCTTCAAGCAAAATTTATGTTCTGAAAGACACCGACTACTCATTTCAATTTGGGTCCTGTTGTGCATCCAAACATAAGATTAGGGCCACAATGGGTATGTTTATGAACACGGGAGAAACGGGGGTATCCATTTTGGGGGGCAAGGCTTCATTCATGTGTGTGCTGTACAAAAAAAGCTGTTTTTAAAATGACAGAATTGACAAAAAAACAAAAATCACAATTTTTTCCTTTTGCTTTTGCTTGAATTCATTCAAAAACTGTGGGGTCAAAATGGGCAGTACACCCCTAGATAAATTCGTTAAGGGGTCTAGTTTTCAAAATGGGGTTACTTGTGGGGGTTCTCTTTGATTTGGGCCGCTCAAGAGCTCTACAAATGTGCTATGGGGCCTAAAACGCCTTCAAGGAAAATTTATGTTCTGAAAACCACCGACTACTCCTTTGGTTTTGGTCCCCGTTGTGCATCCAGACATAAGATTAGGGCCACAATGGGTATGTCTCTGAACACGGGAGAAACAGGGGTATCAATTTTGGGGTGCAAGGCTCCATTCATGTGTGTGCTGTACAAAAAAAGCTGTTTTTAAAATGACAGAATTGACAAAAAAACGAAAATCACAATTTTTTCCTTTTGCTTGGCTTGAATTCATTCAAAAACTGTGGGGTCAAAATGGGCAGTACACCCCTAGATAAATTCGTTAAGGGGTCTAGTTTTCAAAATGGGGTCACTGGTGGGGGCTCTCTTTGGTTTTGGCCGCTCAAGAGCTCTACAAAAGTGCTATGGGGCCTAAAACGCCTTCAAGCAAAATTTATGTTCTGAAAGACACCGACTACTCCTTTCATTTTGGGTCCCGTTGTGCACCCAGACATAAGATTAGGGCCACAATGGGTATGTTTCTGAACACGGGAGAAACGGGGGTATCCATTTTGGTGTGTAAATCCTCATTTTCATGGGCTCTATAGGAAAAAAATATGTCTTTAAAATGACATATTTGCAAAAATATGAAATTTTATTTTTTCTCCTCTAAATTGAATTAATTCCTGAAAAAAACTGGTGGGGTCAAAATACTCATGACACCCCTCAGTGAATACATTAAGGGGTATAGTTTTTAAAATGGGGTCATTTGAGGGGGTATCTATTATTCTGACACTTATGAGCCTTTGCAAACTTGGTTTGGTGCAGGAAAGCAAAGTGTTCCTCAAAATGCTGAAAAGTAATGTTAAATTTGTATGTCCTCTAAATGGTTAAAAAAAACACAAAAGTTTTTCAAGTGTGCATTCAGAATAAAGTAAACAGATGGAAATATATATCTTATCAAAAATTTGTACAGTATGTTTGGACATATTTGAGCTATTACGGTTGAAAATGTGAAAAAATGACAATTTTTTCAAAATTTTTCCAATATTGGTACTTTTAATAAATATACACAAATTATATCGGTCTCTTTTTACAACCTAAATGAAGTACAACATGTGGCGAAAAAACAATGTCAGAATCACTTGGATATGTAAAGCCTTTATGGAGTTATGCTACGTTGAACGACGCATGTCAGATTTCCAAAATTTTGCTCCGTCACTAAGGCGCAAACAGGCTTCGTCACTAAGGGGTTAAAGATTCACTTATTTCTCTTTTCTCCCTGTACTGGGGATGCTAACTCAATGTGGTCAATAAAATACCTCAATGATACAATCATTTGTACATTACTTTAGTTAGTTTGCTTTTGTCTATAATTGTGACTTGGGTAACAATTAAACTGCATTTTATTAGTAATCAATGCAGAAATCCAAGTAATTCCAAAGCACTTACTTCTTTGTTATAATTCTATCTATCTACTAATTTGTTGCTGCATTTATATCAATGTTTATTTGTTTATTTTTTTAATAGTTTTGTATTAAATTAATTTGAAGCATATGTGATTGTACCAGGAATATGTACTCTAATACAGAAAACACTGAATATATTTTGTGAAATTATGTACACTCTTTACATTAAATGAAATGTAAGTTATTTTCATACATGCATACATTATCTTTCAGATATATCTGTCTTTACCTTTCATCTTGGCTCAACACATGCTAAGATGTTTGGAGTGAGATGACCAGCTTTTTAAAATAAACATTTTGTAGAGATGAGTGAGTATACTCGCTAAGGCTAACTACTCGAGCGAGTAGTGCCTTAGCCGAGTATCCTTCTGCTCGTCTCTAAAGATTAAGGAGTCAGCGTGGGTGACAGGTGAGTTGCGGCGGTGAGCAGGGGGGAGCGGGGAGGAGAGAGGGAGAGAGAGATCTCCCCTCCGTTCCTCCCCACTGCTCCCCGCCCCCCGCGGGCCCCCGAATCTTTACAGACAAACGTGAGGATATTCGGCTAAGGCACTACTCGCTCGAGTAGTTAGCCTTAGCGAGTATACTCGCTCACTTCTAACATTTTACAATACTTTATTATCTTTGTTATATCTGTCTATTGTGGACAACCAATGGCTAAAATGTTGGATTTATATTATGAGAAATTGAAATCCTTACTAAAATTTGCTGAAAGTTATGGGTTGACATATCTGTACTGGTATAATGGTCACAGGGTCTTGATATTAAAAATAGTTATTTTTGAGAGTTACAATATTACTTGTTATAGTCACTAATTAATTCAGAAAGGTGGTTGATCCAGCAATTATTCCGATTGCCAGATTGGAGTTTGGAAGGAATTTTTCTCCTAAATGGGGAAAATTGGTTTCTACCTCATTGGGATTTTTTGCTTTCCTCTGCATCAATATTGGAACTGGGGGAGTAGGATGGACTGGATGGATATATAGATTTTGTATTATGTCACTATGTTCCTACAGCTAACCATAATGGCTGTCGCAGAAACTAGCTTCTATCATAGCTGTCCAACTACTTAAACCCTGATGTCAACTATGATTATAGCATATAAGCTGCTAGTCAGAGGAAAGCGATCCCCTTTAGAGCTCTATCACCCATGATGCAGTCTGGAGGTGACAATTGGTTGCCATGGCAGTATAGGGCTTTGTCAAAACTCCCAGACCTGTTCAGCCTTTGAAGTTCTTCTGTGGCTGAGCTTAAGACTGCCAATAACAGTACAATATACTGCAATACTGAAGTATTGCAGTATATATTGTGCAAATGATCAGATAATCACAAGCTCAAGACCTCTATGGGGAAAAAACTTAAAAGAAATAAAATGCACAAATTAAATGTGATTGGTTTTGTTGTGTCCACAGATGTCTGAAATATCAAAATATCCCAGTGTTTCTCACATACTATAAAATAAACATTTATTATAAAATAATGGAGGTCAGAATGTAGCGAGGAGAAGCTATTTTTTAAGTAGGGAAACATAATAAAAACTATATAGATTTGGTATTGCCACAATGGAACTAACCCACGTAAAAGTGTTACCATATTATTGTTACTGCACTATGAGTGCCATAAAAACAAGACACCCTCCCTCAACACAAAAAAAGTTTGAAATGTTTATTTTTTCTATTTTACCTAACTCAGACATTTTAAAACGTTTTTCAGTACATTATAACCTCAGTCAGATGAGCGACTTTTTTTAGCCCATGAATAGCCACGCTAACACATCACATCACATGTAGAAAATCACGGACTCACTATCTTTTGCAGGTGTGATTTTTAGCACTTCTAAAAATTGTACATGTGAACACTTTGATTGGAGAGAATTGGTTCTAATAGAGCTGCTTTTTAAGTGTGGCTATTCATGCTCTAAAAGATCAATTGTCTGACCGAGCCCTATATGTTACATTAAAACGCGCTCCACGCAATAGCAAAATGTGTGTGACCATGGCTCCGGGACCATTGCTTTCAATTGGGCCAGCGCTACAGCCACCGCCCGCATTGCAAGGAATGGGATGCAGGCAATCCCCGCAGGGATTTTCGGGGATGGGCTTGAAATATAAGACCTTCCCTGAAAATCATCCCTAGCTGGTGTAAAAAATAAAAAAATATATACTCACCTCTCTGCCACTGTCAGGCTTCAGGGCATCTTGTCGCTTGTTCCCCGACAGTGTTCTGAAGTACTTTCAGCAGGCAGGGATTTGAAAATCCCTGCCTCCTGAAAGGGCTGTGTCTGATTGGCTGAGCACTCAGCACTCAGCTATTCATTGAATGACAGCTAAGCGCTGACTATGATTGGTCACAGCGCTCAGCCAATCGGAGGCAGCCCTCAGCCATTTATTGAATTCAATGACTGTGACAGCTGTGGCAGGTGATTTCTTCATCCCCGCGGGGAGTTCCCTTGCCACTGAACACTGTGACGGTGCTATCACAGTGTTCAGTGATGAGGGGACTCAGCAGGGGGAAATTTTGCGCTCAGCATGGACCTTACCACTGCTCAGATGTCCTATCTTTTGCAAGTGCGAGTATTTTGCACCTGTAAAAGACAGACATGTGAACACTAGAGATGAGCGAGCATGCTCGTCCGAGCTTGATGCTCGCTCGAGTATTAGGGTGCTCGAGATGCTCGTTACTCGAGACGAGCACCACGCGGTACTCGTCTCGATTAAACGAGCACTGACCATTGAATTCAATGGAGCCGGCAATACAGCCGGCTCCATTGAAAGCAATGGGCTGCCGGCGAGTGCGAGATGAATTTTCGGGAAGGGCTTAAAAATATAAGCCCTTACCTGAAAATCATCCTAAAATGTGTAAAAAAAAAAAAATGTATACTCACCTTTCCGCTGCAGTCGGAGTTCAGCCGCATCTGGCCGGCAGTTCTTCTGAACTGCACTGAGTAGTATTCAGCAGCCCAGGATTTAAAATCCCCGCCTGCTGAATGAGCTGCCTCTGATTGGTCACAGCCTCACCAATCAGAGGCAGCTCTCACTCACAACCATTCATGAATTCATGAATGGGTGAGTGAGTGCTGCCTCTGATTGACTCAGCGCAGGGACCAATCAGAGGCAGCACTCACCCATTCATGAATTCATGAATGGGTGTGAGTGAGAGCTGCCTCTGATTGGTGATGCTGTGACCAATCAGAGGCAGCTCATTCAGTGGGCGGGGATTTTAAATCCCCGTCTGGTGATAGATCAGAAGTTCTGCACCACAGTGCAGGGGACAGCAGGAGAAGACACGGCTGTGCCCCGGCAGCTGAAGGGAGGTGAGTATCTATTTTTTTTGTTTTTTAAATCACTTTTAATTCATTTCCAGGGAATGGCTTATATGTAAAGCCCTTCCCTGAAAAAGAATTTAGGTGTGCCAGTAGACCATTGTCTTCAATGGAGTCGCCGGCAGCAGCAGCGGCTCCATTGAAGAGAATGCCTGCATTTTTATTCTTTTTTACACTAAAATCTTTCTTTGTCAGGTAAGGGCTTATATTTTTAAGCCCTTCCCAAAAATTCATCCCGCGCTCGCCGGCAGCCCATTGCTTTCAATACAGCCGGCTCCATTGAATTCAATGGGCTAACATCGTTCTTCTCTGCCACAGCTGTTACAGTTGTGGCGGAGGAGAACGATCTTTATGCTGACAGTTTGGGGGGGGTCTCACTCTTGCCCCTATTGTGGCTTAATAGTAAGACCTCGGAGCCCGAAATGCAGCCCTGCATGTTGCTCCTCGCCTGCCCTATCCATTTCTGTGTTTTTTACATGACTTTGGTGATTTGCTAAGATTTTCACAAATGAAAACCTTAGCGGAGCACCAGTCATATACAAAAATGCTCAAGTCGCCCATTGACTTCAATGGGGTTCGTTACTCGAAACAAACTCTGGAGCATCACTGAAAGTTCGACTCGAGTAACGAGAACTCGAGCATTTTGGTGCTCGCTCTTCTCTAGTGAACACTACATAGGGAACCAATGGTTCTGTCAAACGCGCTTCTATGAGCACAAATAAAATGCTAACATTAAAAAATTCAACCAATCCCACAAAAAATAAGTCCTCATATGGCTCTGTCTACTATACAATAAAAAATATATAGCTGGGACACAGCTATGATAAAATAAAACTGAAAAATAGAAAAATTGTTAATATGATTTGTGACTCCTTCCTTTATATTTCCCCATTGCTTTCTCAATCCACTTTGGGCTCACAAAACTGCATCAGAAACTGCAATTGCATTTTTAAAAAAAACACTGCATTAAACCACCCTAAAATGTAGCATTCTAGATGCCTGCAGCCACCGCTAGAGAAAGTTTAAGAGCTACTCTTTTATTGTTGAATTAATATGCTTCTATGGAAGGGCATAGGAAAATAGACATTAATCAGTAGGAGATTTTTAATCACGATTATCTGTTAAATTGCTTCATTTCTGTATTTTAAATTTAAATGGTTTTCAATCAAAAATGGTTTTAACACATTAGTGACCATCCAAATGCCTTTATTTTATTAAAGAGCATTTAGATTACAAACAATTAAAAAGGGGAGAGGAGAAAAACATTCAAGAAAATAAAATTCCACAAAATAACATTGTGCAAGTTCTGAGTGTAAAGTAGGATATTTAGAAGTTCTATGCAGAGTAAAGTGAAGATGGCTGACTGCAAGCACAATAAAAAGTGAATTATAACAGCACAACAAAAAAGAACATACTACAATAGAGATACCTAGCACAGCTTGTTATAGAAGAAAGTAAGGGAGATTGCGTGCATCAAAAGATAAAGCATTAGTTGAATAGCTCCACTTGGGAATGGAGGACATGCAGCATGTAGATGATTATTATATAAAATATGGGTTACTCATCCAGAACTTGAAATTTTGCATATGTATGTTATTGTAGGGTAAATATTTTCTCCTATATGCAAGTACTATTGAGAAGATTCAAAGCTTCTTGAATGTGTGTCTGAGATTGTTTTTTCAGTATCTGGTGAGGGTCAGTTTTGTCAACATGAGAATAAAGGTTACGATTGGTCAAGTGAGATTAGGGAGAGACTCTAGATTGAGAAATAGTAGAACAATTTCAACTAGGACAGTTAGGTTTAGTTTGGTCACCGCCCAGATAGCATGTTGAATTGTAACCCATAGCAGACGAATATAGGAACACTCCCAAAGGATTTGGAGTAGGTGGTGGTCAGCAGCTTGATATTTTGCGGCATAGTTTGGGTGATGTAGCATCAAAGGAGAAGAGGGTATTATTGTATATTTATCCCTATCTGGAAATTCCAGGTGGAGGCAAGATTGACAGGGGGGTGACTCCCCCCTGAACATGATTGGCTACAGAGCCTCTTTGGTTGCAGGTCCTTCAAGGACACTAAAAATGTTTAGAAAAGGCATAGCCACAGGTGCAAGTGGCTTCCCCGGCGGCGCCCCAGAAGCCACTGGAACCCCAGAAGCCACTGGAACCCCGGCAGGGAGGGCAAAGTTACGTTAATCTGCTTTACCGGGAGCATCTGATTTCCTTGTGAGCTGTCAGAGGGTGAGTGGGTGTCAGGGATCACAGAGGCAGACGCCATCACTGAGCAGAGAGGTGGCCGCCTGCACTGAGCACAGAGGTGCCCGCTGCGATGGAGTACTTAGGTTGCTGTCGCCATGGAGCACGTAGCCGCTCGACAGAGGCATGAGGGGCAAGCCGGGACGGAGGCGTGAGGCAGCGGCCAGGTGGTAAGCATGGCTGAAATGCAGCTCAGGACGGAGCACACAGGATGCAGCAGCTATATTGATTTGTTCCTGCCCTGGAGGGTTAGGAAGAGAGTTACTTTGCTTGATAGCCTTACTTTATTACATGTAAATGCTGCCATTTTACAGCGGTAAAATGGCAGCATTTTCAGGTAATAATGTAAGGTTAACATGCAAAGTAACCTTCGGGCTAAGCCTGCATCACTGGCACAAATCAATCCACACTGTGCTGCTAGGACCTTATAGCCTTGACCCTATCGGAAGACAGGGTTGTCACAGGAGCATTCCTCCTGTCAAACCCTTAGCTTCCGGTGGCATTAGGATACAATAATACTGGAGAAGGGAGGGGTAGACTTACGGGTAAAGCCAGAAGATCAGAGAGACAGTCCGGCCCATTCAGTCTGCATGATTTACATGTGACGTGAGAACTTTTTAAACAACGATTCCTCAGGTATGGATTTATGAGCCACGGCAAAATAAGTTTTGTAAACAGGTGTAGGTAATAATTCTAGTGCTGTGCTTAGTTTTGTATGGTAAAAATTGATGACAGGTTTCCCTTAAAAAAAGTTGTATAAACTTGATACCATGATAATCATGCTGATCCAGTTTTACAACACATTAAATGTACCTCCAAAATGGTGCCATTAAAAATGCAACTTGTCCCACAAAAACAAGCCCTCATCTGCCTATATCAAGGAAAAAAAATAAAACTTATGGCTCTTTCAATACAACAATGAAATACAGAGGAAAATAGCTCAGTCATTAAAGCACAAAATAGTCCTGTATCTAAGGGGTTAAGGAATACACACTAAGTACAAGAAGGTACAGTGCTATTTGTAAATACATATTTGTCTTTATTCCATTTCGTTTTTATTTTTTGTAGGAAGAAAAAAAACCATCCTTAATTTAGTGTAAATCATGTTCAGCATCTCCCTCAGCTATTATTTAGTGGCAAAACAACTTTAGATGCATAAAGTATTGTGTTTATAAGTGAACATTTATCACAATTATTCTCTATAAATAAGTGAAACAAAGAAGACATCTTGTTAAATCACTGTTATCATTTCCTATGACCTTAAGTTTGAAATCAATTATCAGCTATTTGCTCATGGTGACCTTCATAAGCACTATATTCTCAGTCATAAACAGAAATTTAAATTATGCAAGCATTGATAAACAACCATATTTTATGTCAGGAAGCACTGTGAATTAATTTAATTAGCTATATTCACATGTTGCATTATAGATAATTTGTGATCTAGTAGAGAATTCTAAAGGTTATGCAACAATACTTTTAATCTACAGTTTTTTAATGATTATATTACAATAGTAAAATATTATGAGATCTAGTCTCCAAGGAATGCAGTTGGTAAGGGTGTACTACTAAAATGTAGAAGACAATATAGAAATCTATGGTAGTATGGTATAAGCAAAGTATATTGCTTGCATTAACTAAATTCATTTCAACACATTTTTATTAGTTTTTCTTTGTTATTTTGAGTTGAAAAATATCTTACAAAACAAATACAATAAAATATTGTATTGACATTTACCTTTAATGATGCCATAAAATAAAAAAAAATAGTGTTTCAAAAATGCTTATGTGAAGCAATTGCCTGGTCATAGAATCATAAAATTGTGGAGTTGGAAGGGACCTCCAGGCTCATCAGGTCCAACAACCTGCACTACCATATCACAAAAAAAGACTCATAAAGATGCAAGTACACATACAAAATCTGCAACAAGTATGACAGCAAGTTCCACACAACTCGTTAACTCCGGCCATCTGCAGAAACACAACAGAAATTCTGTAGTTAATTTTCCACAGCTTAGGCATCATGTGTGAAGGTGCCGTTAATTGCCTACAAAATGCTTCCTATATGATCTACTTTTGCTTTCGTAAAATTTGCATGTGTAAAACCAGACACAGTTGTCATACAGTGGATATCCATTGTGACTAGTCTTTTTTTGTTTTTATTTAACATTTTGTCTTCCTTTTTATGTTATTTGGGGATTTATCTGCCACTTACTTCCTTATAAGTAAAGGTACATTTAACATATACATTTTTTGAGCTTTCTTCTTCTGTGCATTGTTTTTACTAGTCGATGCTTTTACAGATAGTCAAAAAGGTATCGAAGTGTAGCTTTGATATATTGTTAGGAAGATTGAGGTCCCTCAAGATGAGAATCAGGACTCCTTAAGGAGACTTCAGCAGTGAGGGACAGACAGGAGTCAACAGTATTGTAGATGATAATGCTTTAATAAAAGCAGCAAACTAAAAGGTAGGAAGTAAGGCAAAGAGACTTGAGTCATTGTAATTAAAAACAAGATACAAAGGAAGTAGAACAGATAACTCTGGAATAGAAACACTGAAAACACTGGCGAACAATCAAATAAACAAGGAACTGAAAGGTGTTATGATCCTGTTCAGGGTTGGAGTCCTTGTTGTAAGCCGTGTGGATCGGTAGCATGGCCAGGGAAGCTAAAGGTTGGTACATAGGTAGGTATCAGTTTGCAGTACAGAGGAGCAGGCAGGTAGCATAGTCAGGGGTTGATACACAGGTAGATACATCAGGAGTGGTAGGTGAGAAAGCTTGACTATTGGCTGGGTGCACAATAATAATACACTGAGGGAATGACAGGGCAAGGTTTATATAGAGTGTCTAATTAGTGCCAGGTGGAGCTAATCAGGAGCTGAGTTGCAGGAGCAAGAAACTGGCCAAGTTAAGGCAGGGGAGCTGTCCAGCAGGCTGAATAGCTCACTATGGAGAGATGTCGCCTGGAGTATGGGAGTTCCCAAGTTTGAACTCTGACAATAGAGAAGAAAGCAGTCAATAACATACAGGGGAACACTATCAGAGTCCATAACAGGAAGTTAACTGCTTGTTAGGACATATCACACAAGGGTAATCAATAGTTTACAACTGGACAACCCCTTTATTTATAGCGTATAATTAGGAACATTTTTGCATTTACACCTATTATTTAAAAACAAATGTTTATATCCCCAAATATTCCAGGATTAATGTTAGAATAGTGCCACTTGTTTCTTTGTATTCTATGTCAACCTCAGTTATTGTTCCAAGATGGTCACACATACTTAGACTTGCTTCTCTCTCTACTCCGCTGGGTAAATGTGATAATCACTGGTGTGATGAGTGTTTTCCTCTGAAGCTACATAGTCTTCTTTAATTTCACTCTTTGGAGTCTTAAACACATAGATGTATGGGTACGAACCATGAACTAGGAAAGTGGGAAGATAGGTCCTGCCCCATCTTTCTCACATGTAGTATTAACTACATGTGAGAATAATAGGGCAAGTCATATTTTTTCTTGCGTGTGGTATTAACGCACAAGAATACCACTAGTGAAAAAAAAAATTGAAATCAATGGTTTTGTATCATGCCGTTATGTAGTTGTGATTTCCACAGCCGCATTACAGGACAAAATCACGGCCATCTGTTTAAGCCCTACTGATAGGCAGAGAAAATGCTGCAGCTTCAGAAGAAGCTGCTCAAAATACCAGGGATTCTTCTACATACCCAATGGAGCAGCAAACCTAAGCATGTTTGACCTCTTTGGAACATTTACTAAGGTGGACATAGAACAGAAACAGCAGAATAATACAAAAAATGTTTATGCTTATCGTCTGGATTTAACTATAAATAATATTTTTTGTGGGAGACCACTTTAATGGCAGAAAATGATTCCACTAATGTGAACAATGCTTTTTGAATTTTGTAATATACTTCAATGGAATTTATTTTCCTTCTCAACTATCTGCTTCCTGCCAGTGACTACGTTTAGTTTTTTGTGTGTTCAGAGACTGAAACACTGTCCAGACCTTTTATTTCTGACAACTGCAAACTTACTACAATTGCATCAAAGCTATTCAATCCTATGGACAGCTTGAACACCAGACTGATACATTTTATTTGTGCTGATACATTGCAGAAATATCTTGGGATTGGAAACAGATTTGTACTGATGTATTTAGCTCAAAAACGATTGTTTGGACAGGATACAGTTCTAACAAATTGGAAGATTTGCATCATCTGAATGTAAACAAGTGTTCTCATGCAATGATAGAAAACAAATGATGATTATAATGAACTATTGATACACATGAGGACTGGCTAGAATGGGAATGTTGAAACCTTGACTTTTCACAGGTATTACTAAAATTATCCAGTATAGTATCAATGTGGTTCAGAAGAGTTTAAGGTGCTGTACCACAATGGAAATGACATTTACCAGCTATCCACAAGACTGAACACAAGTGCTCAAGAGCTTACTACTAGTAATTTGTGGGGGTTGCAGCACTGAGGCTCCAGTGCTGAGATATGTATCACCTATACTGAGGAGAGGTGATACATTTCCATAGAACAACCCCTTGAAGGGATTATGCACATGGAGCTGTACAGCTTCATATGGCAATGCATCTAAGGAAAAACATCTTAGACAATCAACATCCAATAGAGCATGGCAAGATTTGTTTTCTCAGTCAGACTCCTATGGAATCTGATTAAAAAAACCTTCCACATGGCTCTGTATTGACCTGCAGACATACAAATGTGCAGTCCTTATTCACCTCTGCGGCTGTCCTATTATGGCTCTATAAGGCCTAATAGTGATTTAAGTAAAACATTCTTAGGCCTCAGTCACACGGGCGTAAATACGCGCGTATATACGCGCGTAAAAAAACCGCGTGACCATGTCCATTGCCACCAATATGTTCTATCTTTTGTAGGTGGGTTTTTACGCGCGTATATACGCGCGTAAAAACGCCCATGGGTTTTTAAGCGCGTGTATACACGCGTATTTACGCCCGTGTGACTAAGGCCTTAGTGTGCATTCACACGAACGTATATCGGCTCAGTTTTCATGCCGAGCCGATATACGTTGTCTCTCTCTGCAGGGGGGGGGGAGGATGGAAGAACCAGAAGCAGGAAGTGAGCTCCCGCCCCCTCTCTGCCTCCTCTCCGCCCCTCTGCACTATTTGCAATGAGAGGAGGTGGGACAGGGGCGGGGCTAAGGGCTGAGAATTAGCCCCGCCCCCGTCCCACCTCTCCCCATTGCAAACAGTGCAGAGGGGCGGAGAGGAGGCAGAGAAGGGGCGGGAGCTCAGTTCCTACTCCTGGCTCTTCCATCCTCCCCCCCTGCACACGAGGACAACATATATCGGCTCAGCGTGAAAACCGAGCCGATATACGTTCGTGTGAATGCACCCTTAGATATGTTTTCTGAGTTTAGAAGAAAGGTTTGCTTTTTCAAGAAACATGACTATTATTACGCATTCACTGATTGTTATACTGGAGTGCAACCAGTGCAGAATATTATGCCATATATAGAGAGGCTGTACACAGTCCAGTAGAAAGAACAATTTTTACTGATAGAATAGTAACAGGTGTTGCAATAGTAAACTGCACTTGAAATATTTACAATCTTTGCAACTTTCTTGAGCTTTTATAACAATAGAGATCAACCTGTTTCCACATAATCAGATAACATTAATAATTACGTTTTATCCTTGAAGTTTCACACTCAATAGTCCCCCCTGGTCAGGGGATTAAACCTCTTAGGCCTCATTCAGACAAGCATTTTTTTTGTGCACAAATAGCCGCACAAACAGATTGCATCTATAAGAACGAATGGTTTCCTATTTAGTGATGAGCGAACGTACTCGTCCGAGCTTGATGCTCGGGCGAATATTAGGGTGTTCGGGATGCTCGTTACTCTTAACGAGCACCACGCGGTGTTCAGGTTACTTTCACTTTCCTCTGTGAGACGTTAGTGCGCTTTTCTGGCCAATTGAAAGACAGGGAAGGCATTACAACTTCCCCCTGTGACGTTCAAGCCCTATACCACCCCCCTGCTGTGAGTGGCTGGGGAGATCAGATGTCACCCGAGTATAAAAGTCGGCCCCTCCCGCGGCTCGCCTCAGATGCCTTGTGAGTTAGCTGAGGGAAAGTGCTGCTGCTGGTGCTGCTGTAGGGAGAGTGTTAGGAGTGAGTGTAGGCTTCAAGAACCCCAACAGTCCTTCTCAGGGCCACATCTATCTGTGTGCAGTACTGTGGAGGGTGCTGTTAGCAGTGTTGCACATTTTTTTTTTTTCAAAATCGGCTGTATGCAGAGCATTGCGCCCTGCAGTAATAGTCCAGGGACAGAAGTTGTGGTTAGGCAGGGAGGGTGTTAGGAGTGAGTGTAGGCTTCAAGAACCCCAACGGTCCTTCTTAGGGCCACATTTAACCATGTGCAGTAGTGTGCAGGCTGCTATTAGCAGTGTTGCATTTTTTTTTTTTTCAAAATCGGCTGTGCAGAGCATTGCGCCCTGCAGTAATACTACAGGGACAGAATTGTGTAGGCAGGGCCAGAAGACATATATTATTGGTTGAATATAGTCAGTGGGCCTTTTCTTTAAAAAAAAAAGGGAAAAATTCTATGTGGCCTGCCTCTGTCAGACCTCAGCGTTCTGGGTACGTGTGTGGTAGGTGGAGATAGTAAAAAAAATCATACGCAGCCAGCTACGTTTAACAGCAGTCTTGCGCCAATTTATTTCCTGCCTTCCTGGGAAAAATCACCGCTCTGCTGCACTTCATATAACTGCATTTCTGTGGAACAGATTTCTTCTCTGATTGAATATAGTCAGTGGGCCTTTTCTTTAAAAAAAAAGGGAAAAATTCTATGTGGCCTGCCTCTGTCAGTCCTCAGCGTTCTGTGTACGTGTGTGGTGGGTGGAGATAGTAAAAAAATCATACGCAGCCAGCTACGTTTAACAGCAGTCTTGCGCCAATTTATTTCCTGCCTTCCTGGGAAAAATCACCGCTCTGCTGCACTTCATATAACTGCATTTCTGTGGAACAGATTTCTTATCTGATTGAATATAGTCATTGGGCCTTTTCTTTAAAAAAAAGGGAAAAATTTTATGTGGCCTGCCTCTGTCAGTCTTCAGCGTTCTGTGTACGTGTGTGGTTGGTGGAGATAGTAAAAAAAATCATACGCAGCCAGCTACGTTTAACAGCAGTCTTGCGCCAATTTATTTCCTGCCTGCCTGGGGAAAATCACCGCTCTGCTGCACTTCATATAACTGCATTTCTGTGGAACATATTTCTTATCTGATTGAATATAGTCAGTGGGCCTTTTCTTTTAAAAAAAAGGGAAAAATTCTATGTGGCCTGCCTCTGTCAGTCCTCAGCATTCTGTGTACGTGTGTGGTGGGTGGAGATAGTAAAAAAATCATACGCAGCCAGCTACGTTTAACAGCAGTCTTGCGCCAATTTATTTCCTGCCTTCCTGGGAAAAATCACCGCTCTGCTGCACTTCATATAACTGCATTTCTGTGGAACAGATTTCTTATCTGATTGAATATAGTCAGTGGGCCTTTTCTTTTTAAAAAAAAGGGAAAAATTCTATGTGGTCTGCCTCTGTCAGTCCTCAGCGTTCTGTGTACGTGTGTGGTGAGTGGAGATAGTAAAAAAATCATACGCAGCCAGCTACGTTTAACAGCAGTCTTGCGCCAATTTATTTCCTGCCTTCCTGGGAAAAATCACCGCTCTGCTGCACTTCATATAACTGCATTTCTGTGGAACAGATTTCTTATCTGATTGAATATAGTCAGTGGTTCTTTTCTTTTTAAAAAAAGGGAAAAATTCTATGTGGCCTGCCTCTGTCAGTCCTCAGCGTTCTGTGTACGTGTGTGGTGGGTGGAGATAGTAAAAAAATCATACGCAGCCAGCTACGTTTAACAGCAGTCTTGCGCCAATTTATTTCCTGCCTTCCTGGGAAAAATCACCGCTCTGCTGCACTTCATATAACTGCATTTCTGTGGAACAGATTTCTTATCTGATTGAATATAGTCAGTGGGCCTTTTCTTTAAAAAAAAAGGGAAAAATTCTATGTGGCCTGCCTCTGTCAGTCTTCAGCGTTCTGTGTACGTGTGTGGTTGGTGGAGATAGTAAAAAATATCATACGCAGCCAGCTACGTTTAACAGCAGTCTTGCGCCAATTTATTTCCTGCCTGCCTGGGGAAAATCACTGCTCTGCTGCACTTCATATAACTGCATTTCTGTGGAACAGATTTCTTATCTGATTGAATATAGTCAGTGGGCCTTTTCTTTTAAAAAAAAAGGAAAAATTCTATGTGGCCTGCCTCTGTCAGTCCTCAGCGTTCTGTGTACGTGTGTGGTGGGTGGAGATAGTAAAAAAATCATACGCAGCCAGCTACGTTTAACAGCAGTCTTGCGCCAATTTATTTCCTGCCTTCCTGGGAAAAATCACCGCTCTGCTGCACTTCATATAACTGCATTTCTGTGGAACAGATTTCTTATCTGATTGAATATAGTCAGTGGGCCTTTTCTTTTAAAAAAAAGGGAAAAATTCTATGTGGCCTGCCTCTGTCAGTCCTCAGCATTCTGTGTACGTGTGTGGTGGGTGGAGATAGTAAAAAAATCATACGCAGCCAGCTACGTTTAACAGCAGTCTTGCGCCAATTTATTTCCTGCCTTCCTGGGAAAAATCACCGCTCTGCTGCACTTCATATAACTGCATTTCTGTGGAACAGATTTCTTATCTGATTGAATATAGTCAGTGGGCCTTTTCTTTTTAAAAAAAAAGGGAAAAATTCTATGTGGTCTGCCTCTGTCAGTCCTCAGCGTTCTGTGTACGTGTGTGGTGAGTGGAGATAGTAAAAAAATCATACGCAGCCAGCTACGTTTAACAGCAGTCTTGCGCCAATTTATTTCCTGCCTTCCTGGGAAAAATCACCGCTCTGCTGCACTTCATATAACTGCATTTCTGTGGAACAGATTTCTTATCTGATTGAATATAGTCAGTGGTTCTTTTCTTTTAAAAAAAAGGGAAAAATTCTATGTGGCCTGCCTCTGTCAGTCCTCAGCGTTCTGTGTACGTGTGTGGTGGGTGGAGATAGTAAAAAAATCATACGCAGCCAGCTACGTTTAACAGCAGTCTTGCGCCAATTTATTTCCTGCCTTCCTGGGAAAAATCACCGCTCTGCTGCACTTCATATAACTGCATTTCTGTGGAACAGATTTCTTATCTGATTGAATATAGTCATTGGGCCTTTTCTTTAAAAAAAAGGGAAAAATTTTATGTGGCCTGCCTCTGTCAGTCTTCAGCGTTCTGTGTACGTGTGTGGTTGGTGGAGATAGTAAAAAAAATCATACGCAGCCAGCTACGTTTAACAGCAGTCTTGCGCCAATTTATTTCCTGCCTGCCTGGGGAAAATCACCGCTCTGCTGCACTTCATATAACTGCATTTCTGTGGAACATATTTCTTATCTGATTGAATATAGTCAGTGGGCCTTTTCTTTTAAAAAAAAGGGAAAAATTCTATGTGGCCTGCCTCTGTCAGACCTCAGCGTTCTGGGTACGTGTGTGGTAGGTGGAGATAGTAAAAAAAATCATACGCAGCCAGCTACGTTTAACAGCAGTCTTGCGCCAATTTATTTCCTGCCTTCCTGGGAAAAATCACCGCTCTGCTGCACTTCATATAACTGCATTTCTGTGGAACAGATTTCTTCTCTGATTGAATATAGTCAGTGGGCCTTTTCTTTAAAAAAAAAGGGAAAAATTCTATGTGGCCTGCCTCTGTCAGTCCTCAGCGTTCTGTGTACGTGTGTGGTGGGTGGAGATAGTAAAAAAATCATACGCAGCCAGCTACGTTTAACAGCAGTCTTGCGCCAATTTATTTCCTGCCTTCCTGGGAAAAATCACCGCTCTGCTGCACTTCATATAACTGCATTTCTGTGGAACAGATTTCTTATCTGATTGAATATAGTCATTGGGCCTTTTCTTTAAAAAAAAGGGAAAAATTTTATGTGGCCTGCCTCTGTCAGTCTTCAGCGTTCTGTGTACGTGTGTGGTTGGTGGAGATAGTAAAAAAAATCATACGCAGCCAGCTACGTTTAACAGCAGTCTTGCGCCAATTTATTTCCTGCCTGCCTGGGGAAAATCACCGCTCTGCTGCACTTCATATAACTGCATTTCTGTGGAACATATTTCTTATCTGATTGAATATAGTCAGTGGGCCTTTTCTTTTAAAAAAAAGGGAAAAATTCTATGTGGCCTGCCTCTGTCAGTCCTCAGCATTCTGTGTACGTGTGTGGTGGGTGGAGATAGTAAAAAAATCATACGCAGCCAGCTACGTTTAACAGCAGTCTTGCGCCAATTTATTTCCTGCCTTCCTGGGAAAAATCACCGCTCTGCTGCACTTCATATAACTGCATTTCTGTGGAACAGATTTCTTATCTGATTGAATATAGTCAGTGGGCCTTTTCTTTTTAAAAAAAAGGGAAAAATTCTATGTGGTCTGCCTCTGTCAGTCCTCAGCGTTCTGTGTACGTGTGTGGTGAGTGGAGATAGTAAAAAAATCATACGCAGCCAGCTACGTTTAACAGCAGTCTTGCGCCAATTTATTTCCTGCCTTCCTGGGAAAAATCACCGCTCTGCTGCACTTCATATAACTGCATTTCTGTGGAACAGATTTCTTATCTGATTGAATATAGTCAGTGGTTCTTTTCTTTTTAAAAAAAGGGAAAAATTCTATGTGGCCTGCCTCTGTCAGTCCTCAGCGTTCTGTGTACGTGTGTGGTGGGTGGAGATAGTAAAAAAATCATACGCAGCCAGCTACGTTTAACAGCAGTCTTGCGCCAATTTATTTCCTGCCTTCCTGGGAAAAATCACCGCTCTGCTGCACTTCATATAACTGCATTTCTGTGGAACAGATTTCTTATCTGATTGAATATAGTCAGTGGGCCTTTTCTTTAAAAAAAAAGGGAAAAATTCTATGTGGCCTGCCTCTGTCAGTCTTCAGCGTTCTGTGTACGTGTGTGGTTGGTGGAGATAGTAAAAAATATCATACGCAGCCAGCTACGTTTAACAGCAGTCTTGCGCCAATTTATTTCCTGCCTGCCTGGGGAAAATCACTGCTCTGCTGCACTTCATATAACTGCATTTCTGTGGAACAGATTTCTTATCTGATTGAATATAGTCAGTGGGCCTTTTCTTTTAAAAAAAAAGGAAAAATTCTATGTGGCCTGCCTCTGTCAGTCCTCAGCGTTCTGTGTACGTGTGTGGTGGGTGGAGATAGTAAAAAAATCATACGCAGCCAGCTACGTTTAACAGCAGTCTTGCGCCAATTTATTTCCTGCCTTCCTGGGAAAAATCACCGCTCTGCTGCACTTCATATAACTGCATTTCTGTGGAACAGATTTCTTATCTGATTGAATATAGTCAGTGGGCCTTTTCTTTTAAAAAAAAGGGAAAAATTCTATGTGGCCTGCCTCTGTCAGTCCTCAGCATTCTGTGTACGTGTGTGGTGGGTGGAGATAGTAAAAAAATCATACGCAGCCAGCTACGTTTAACAGCAGTCTTGCGCCAATTTATTTCCTGCCTTCCTGGGAAAAATCACCGCTCTGCTGCACTTCATATAACTGCATTTCTGTGGAACAGATTTCTTATCTGATTGAATATAGTCAGTGGGCCTTTTCTTTTTAAAAAAAAAGGGAAAAATTCTATGTGGTCTGCCTCTGTCAGTCCTCAGCGTTCTGTGTACGTGTGTGGTGAGTGGAGATAGTAAAAAAATCATACGCAGCCAGCTACGTTTAACAGCAGTCTTGCGCCAATTTATTTCCTGCCTTCCTGGGAAAAATCACCGCTCTGCTGCACTTCATATAACTGCATTTCTGTGGAACAGATTTCTTATCTGATTGAATATAGTCAGTGGTTCTTTTCTTTTAAAAAAAAGGGAAAAATTCTATGTGGCCTGCCTCTGTCAGTCCTCAGCGTTCTGTGTACGTGTGTGGTGGGTGGAGATAGTAAAAAAATCATACGCAGCCAGCTACGTTTAACAGCAGTCTTGCGCCAATTTATTTCCTGCCTTCCTGGGAAAAATCACCGCTCTGCTGCACTTCATATAACTGCATTTCTGTGGAACAGATTTCTTATCTGATTGAATATAGTCATTGGGCCTTTTCTTTAAAAAAAAGGGAAAAATTTTATGTGGCCTGCCTCTGTCAGTCTTCAGCGTTCTGTGTACGTGTGTGGTTGGTGGAGATAGTAAAAAAAATCATACGCAGCCAGCTACGTTTAACAGCAGTCTTGCGCCAATTTATTTCCTGCCTGCCTGGGGAAAATCACCGCTCTGCTGCACTTCATATAACTGCATTTCTGTGGAACATATTTCTTATCTGATTGAATATAGTCAGTGGGCCTTTTCTTTTAAAAAAAAGGGAAAAATTCTATGTGGCCTGCCTCTGTCAGTCCTCAGCATTCTGTGTACGTGTGTGGTGGGTGGAGATAGTAAAAAAATCATACGCAGCCAGCTACGTTTAACAGCAGTCTTGCGCCAATTTATTTCCTGCCTTCCTGGGAAAAATCACCGCTCTGCTGCACTTCATATAACTGCATTTCTGTGGAACAGATTTCTTATCTGATTGAATATAGTCAGTGGGCCTTTTCTTTTTAAAAAAAAGGGAAAAATTCTATGTGGTCTGCCTCTGTCAGTCCTCAGCGTTCTGTGTACGTGTGTGGTGAGTGGAGATAGTAAAAAAATCATACGCAGCCAGCTACGTTTAACAGCAGTCTTGCGCCAATTTATTTCCTGCCTTCCTGGGAAAAATCACCGCTCTGCTGCACTTCATATAACTGCATTTCTGTGGAACAGATTTCTTATCTGATTGAATATAGTCAGTGGTTCTTTTCTTTTAAAAAAAAGGGAAAAATTCTATGTGGCCTGCCTCTGTCAGTCCTCAGCGTTCTGTGTACGTGTGTGGTGGGTGGAGATAGTAAAAAAATCATACGCAGCCAGCTACGTTTAACAGCAGTCTTGCGCCAATTTATTTCCTGCCTTCCTGGGAAAAATCACCGCTCTGCTGCACTTCATATAACTGCATTTCTGTGGAACAGATTTCTTATCTGATTGAATATAGTCAGTGGGCCTTTTCTTTTAAAAAAAAGGGAAAAATTCTATGTGGCCTGCCTCTGTCAGTCTTCAGCGTTCTGTGTACGTGTGTGGTTGGTGGAGATAGTAAAAAATATCATACGCAGCCAGCTACGTTTAACAGCAGTCTTGCGCCAATTTATTTCCTGCCTGCCTGGGGAAAATCACTGCTCTGCTGCACTTCATATAACTGCATTTCTGTGGAACAGATTTCTTATCTGATTGAATATAGTCAGTGGGCCTTTTCTTTTAAAAAAAAAGGAAAAATTCTATGTGGCCTGCCTCTGTCAGTCCTCAGCGTTCTGTGTACGTGTGTGGTGGGTGGAGATAGTAAAAAAATCATACGCAGCCAGCTACGTTTAACAGCAGTCTTGCGCCAATTTATTTCCTGCCTTCCTGGGAAAAATCACCGCTCTGCTGCACTTCATATAACTGTATTTCTGTGGAACAGATTTCTTATCTGATTGAATATAGTCAGTGGGCCTTTTCTTTTAAAAAAAAGGGAAAAATTCTATGTGGCCTGCCTCTGTCAGTCCTCAGCGTTCTGGGTACGTGTGTGGTGGGTGGAGATAGTAAAAAAATCATACGCAGCCAGCTACGTTTAACAGCAGTCTTGCGCCAATTTATTTCCTGCCTTCCTGGGAAAAATCACCGCTCTGCTGCACTTCATATAACTGCATTTCTGTGGAACAGATTTCTTATCTGATTGAATATAGTCAGTGGGCCTTTTCTTTTAAAAAAAAGGGAAAAATTCTATGTGGCCTGCCTCTGTCAGTCCTCAGCGTTCTGTGTACGTGTGTGGTTGGTGGAGATAGTAAAAAAATCATACGCAGCCAGCTACGTTTAACAGCAGTCTTGCGCCAATTTATTTCCTGCCTTCCTGGGAAAAATCACCGCTCTGCTGCACTTCATATAACTGCATTTCTGTGGAACAGATTTCTTATCTGATTGAATATAGTCATTGGGCCTTTTCTTTAAAAAAAAGGGAAAAATTCTATGTGGCCTGCCTCTGTCAGTCCTCAGCGTTCTGTGTACATGTGTGGTTGGTGGAGATAGTAAAAAAAATCATACGCAGCCAGCTACGTTTAACAGCAGTCTTGCGCCAATTTATTTCCTGCCTGCCTGGGAAAAATCACCGCTCTGCTGCACTTCATATAACTGCATTTCTGTGGAACAGATTTCTTATCTGATTGAATATAGTCAGTGGGCCTTTTCTTTAAAAAAAAAGGGAAAAATTCTATGTGGCCTGCCTCTGTCAGTCCTCAGCGTTCTGTGTACGTGTGTGGTGGGTGGAGATAGTAAAAAAATCATACGCAGCCAGCTACGTTTAACAGCAGTCTTGCGCCAATTTATTTCCTGCCTTCCTGGGAAAAATCACCGCTCTGCTGCACTTCATATAACTGCATTTCTGTGGAACAGATTTCTTATCTGATTGAATATAGTCAGTGGGCCTTTTCTTTTAAAAAAAAGGGAAAAATTCTATGTGGCCTGCCTCTGTCAGTCCTCAGCGTTCTGTGTACGTGTGTGGTTGGTGGAGATAGTAAAAAAAATCATACGCAGCCAGCTACGTTTAACAGCAGTCTTGCGCCAATTTATTTCCTGCCTTCCTGGGAAAAATCACCGCTCTGCTGCACTTCATATAACTGCATTTCTGTGGAACAGATTTCTTATCTGATTTAATATAGTCAGTGGGCCGGCCTTCCCTTTAAAAAAAAAGGTAAAAATTCTATTTGTCCTGCAGGCTTGCGCCCATTTTATTTCCTGCCTGGGAAATCACTGGTAATACAGCATGCTGAGGGGTAGGGGTAGGCCTAGAGGACGTGGACGTGGCCGAGGACGCCTAGGCCCAAGTGAGGGTGTGGGCACAGGCCGAGCTCCTGATCCAGGTGTATCGCAGCCGACTGCTGCGCGATTAGGAAAGAGTCACGTTTCTGGCGTCCCCACATTCATCGCCCAATTAATGGGTCCACACGGGAGACCTTTATTAGAAAATGAGCAGTGTGAGCAGGTCCTGTCAAGGATGGCAGAAAGTGCTTCGAGCAACCTATCATCCACCCACAGTTCTGCGCCGTCCAGTGCTGCAAATCTGAATCCTCTGGCTGCTGCTCCTCCTTCCTCCCAGCCTCCTCACTCCACTACAATGACACATGCTCAGGAGCGGGAAGACTCCCAGGAACTGTTCTCGGGCCCCTGCTCAGATTGGGCAGCAGTGGTTCCTCTCCCACCAGAGGAGTTTATCGTCACTGATGCCCAACCATTGGAAAGTTCCCGGGGTCCGGGGGATGAGGCTGGGGACTTCCGGCAACTGTCTCAAGACCTTTCAGTGGGTGAGGAGGATGATGACGATGAGACACAGTTGTCTATCGGTGAGGTAGTAGTAAGGGCAGTAAGTCCGAGGGAGGAGCACACAGAGGATTCGGAGGAAGAGCAGCAGGACGATGAGGTGACTGACCCCACCTGGTTTGCAACGCCTACTCAGGACAGGTCTTCAGAGGGGGAGGCAAGGGCAGCAGCAGGGCAGGTTGCAAGAGGCAGTGCGGTGGCCAGGGGTAGAGGCAGGGCCAGGCCGAATAATCCACCAACTGTTTCCCAAAGCGCACCCTCGCGCCATGCCACCCTGCAGAGGCCAAGGTGCTCTAAGGTCTGGCAGTTTTTCACAGAGACGCCTGACGACCGACGAACAGTGGTGTGCAACCTTTGTCGCGCCAAGATCAGCCGGGGAGCCACCACCAACAGCCTCACCACCACCAGCATGCGCAGACATATGATGGCCAAGCACCCCACAAGGTGGGACGAAGGCCGTTCACCGCCTCCGGTTTGCACCGCTGCCTCTCCCCCTGTGCCCCAACCTGCCACTGAGATCCAACCCCGCTCTGAGGACACAGGCACTACCGTCTCCTGGACTGCACCCACACCCTCACCTCCGCTGTCCTCGGCCCAATCCAGCAATGTCTCGCACCGCACCGTCCAGCCGTCGCTAGCGCAAGTGTTTGAGCGCAAGCGCAAGTACGCCGCCGCGCACCCGCACGCTCAAGCATTAACCGTCCACATAGCCAAATTTATCAGCCTTGAGATGCTGCCGTATAGGGTTGTGGAAACGGAGTCCTTCAAAAGTATGATGGCGGCGGCGGCCCCGCGCTACTCAGTTCCCAGTCGCCACTACTTTTTCCGATGTGCCGTCCCAGCCCTGCACGACCACGTCTCCCGCAACATTGTACGCACCCTCACCAACGCGGTTACTGCCAAGGTCCACTTAACAACGGACACGTGGACAAGCACAGGCGGGCAGGGCCACTATATCTCCCTGACGGCACATTGGGTGAATTTAGTAGAGGCTGGGACAGAGTCAGAGCCTGGGACCGCTCACGTCCTACCCACCCCCAGAATTGCGGGCCCCAGCTTGGTGGTGGTATCTGCAGCGGTGTATGCTTCCTCCACTAAACCACCCTCCTCCTCCTCCTCCTCCAACGCAACCTCTGTCTCGCAATCAAGATGTGTCAGCAGCAGCAGCGCGTCGCCAGCAGTCGGTGTCGCGCGTCGTGGCAGCACAGCGGTGGGCAAGCGTCAGCAGGCCGTGCTGAAACTACTCAGCTTAGGAGATAAGAGGCACACGGCCCACGAACTGCTGCAGGGTCTGACAGAGCAGACCGACCGCTGGCTTGCGCCGCTGAGCCTCCAACCGGGCATGGTCGTGTGTGACAACGGCCGTAACCTGGTGGCGGCTCTGCAGCTCGGCAGCCTCACGCACGTACCATGCCTGGCCCACGTCTTTAATTTGGTGGTTCAGCGCTTTCTGAAAAGCTACCCACGCTTGTCAGACCTGCTCGTAAAGGTGCGCCGACTCTGCGCACATTTCCGCGAGTCCCACACGGACGCTGCCACCCTGCGGACCCTGCAACATCGGTTTAATCTGCCAGTGCACCGACTGCTGTGCGACGTGCCCACACGGTGGAACTCTACGCTCCACATGTTGGCCAGGCTCTATGAGCAGCGTAGAGCTATAGTGGAATACCAACTCCAACATGGGCGGCGCAGTGGGAGTCAGCCTCCTCAATTATTTTCAGAAGAGTGGGCCTGGTTGGCAGACATCTGCCAGGTCCTTGGAAACTTTGAGCAGTCTACCCAGGTGGTGAGCGGCGATGCTGCAATCACTAGCGTCACCATTCCTCTGCTATGCATCTTGAGAAGTTCCCTGCAAAGCATAAAGGCTGACGCTTTGCGCTCGGAAACAGAGCCGGGGGAAGACAGTATGTCGCTGGATAGTCAGAGCACCCTCCTGTCTATATCTCACCGCGTTCAGGAGGAGGAGGAGGAGCATGAGGAGGATGAGGAGGAGGGGGAAGAGACAGCTTGGCCCACTGCTGACGGTACCCATGCTGCTTGCCTGTCATCCTTTCAGCGTGTATGGCCTGAGGAGGAGGAGGAGGAGGATCCTGAAAGTGATCTTCCTAGTGAAGACAGCCATGTGTTGCGTACAGGTACCCTGGCACACATGGTTGACTTCATGTTAGGATGCCTTTCTCGTGACCCTCGCGTTGCACGCATTCTGGCCACTACGGATTACTGGGTGTACACACTGCTCGACCCACGGTATAAGGAGAACCTTTCCACTCTCATTCCCGCAGAGGAAAGGGGTTCGAGAGTGTTGCTATACCACAGGACCCTGGCGGACAAGCTGATTATAAAATTCCCATCCGACAGCGCTAGTGGCAGAAGGCGCACTTCCGAGGGTAGCAGGGGAGGTGCGGAGATCGAGCAGCATGTACAGCACAGGCAATAGAACAGTCTTTAAGGCCCTGGACAGCTTTATGGCTCCCCAGCAAGACTGTGTCACCGCTCCCCAGTCAAGGCTGAGTCGGCGGGAGCACTGTAAAAGGATGGTGAGGGAGTACGTAGCCGATCGCACGACCGTCCTCCCTGACGCCTCTGCCACCTACAACTACTGGGTGTCGAAGCTGGACACGTGGCCTGAACTCGCGCTGTATGCCCTGGAGGTGCTTGCTTGTCCTGCGGCTAGCGTCCTGTCAGAGAGGGTGTTTAGTGCGGCTGGGGGAATCATCACAGATAAGCGTACCCGCCTGTCAACCGACAGTGCCGACAGGCTTACACTCATCAAGATGAACAAAGCCTGGATTTCCCCAGACTTCTCTTCTCCACCAGCGGACAGCAGCGATACCTAAGCAATACGTAGGCTGCACCCGCGGATGGAAGCATCGTTCTCTCTCACCATCCAAAACGGGGACATTTCTGCTTCATCAATCTGTGTATAATATTCCTCCTCCTCCTCCTCCTGCTCCTCCTCCTGAAACCTCACGTAATGACGCCCCTACGGGCAATTTTTCTTACGGCCACAAGGCTCACTCATATAATTTTTCTTAAAAATTTTTATACGTTTCAATGCTCTTAAAAGCGTTGAAACTTTAACTTGAACCAATTTTTCGTTAAACTGGGCTGCCTCCAGGCCTAGTTACCACTTAAGCCACATTAACCAAAGCGATTAATGGGTTTCACCTGCCCTCTTGGTTGGCCAGGGCCAATTTTTCTACCTCAGCTGTGTTGGGCAATGCAATGGGATATTTTTATGTACCGCCGGTGGGTTCCAGGGAGCCACCCATGCTGTGGGTCCACAGGGAATTATAAATGCATCTGTTTCCACTTCTAAAGAACCCCAGTCTGACTGGGGCATGCAGTGTGGGCCGAAGCCCACCTGCATTAAGCACGACATTACTACCTCAGCTGTGTTGGGCAATGCAATGGGATATTTTTATGTACCGCCGGTGGGTTCCAGGGAGCCACCCATGCTGTCGGTCCACAGGGACTTCACAATAGGGAGTTGTACCTGCCTGTGTCTATGAATTAAAAACCACGGTCTGACTGGGGCATGCAGACACCTTGACAGAATGAATAGTGTGTGGCACATAGGTTCCCCATTGCTATGCCCACGTGTGCAGCTCCTGATGGCGGTGGCACAGGATTATATTTCTCATTGCTTCTGTACAGCATTGTGGGCTATCGCCCCGCCCCTTTTAAAGAGGGTCGCTGCCTAGCCGTGCCAACCCTCTGCAGTGTGTGCCTGCGGTTCCTCGTCATGGCAGACACACTTATAAATAGACATGAGGGTGGTGTGGCATGAGGGCAGCTGAAGGCTGCGCAGGGACACTTTTGTGTGCGCTGTGGACACTGGGTCGTGCGGGGGGGGGTTGGGCAGCATGTAACCCAGGAGAAGTGGCAGCGGAGTGTCATGCAGGCAGTGATTGTGCTTTGTTGGAGGTAGTGTGGTGCTTAGCTAAGGTATCCATTGCTAATTAGGGCTTTTCAGAAGTAAAAGTTGTTGGGAGGGGGGGGGGCCACTCTTGCCGGTATTGTGGCTTAATAGTGGGACCTGTGAACTTGAGATGCAGCCCAACATGTAGCCCCTCGCCTGCCCTATCCGTTGCTGTGTCGTTCCCATCACTTTCTTGAATTGCCCAGATTTTCACACATGAAAACCTTAGCGAGCATCGGCGAAATACAAAAATGCTCGGGTCGCCCATTGACTTCAATGGGGTTCGTTACTCGAAACGAACCCTCGAGCATCGCGATAATTTCGTGCCGAGTAACGAGCACCCGAGCATTTTGGTGCTCGCTCATCTCTATTCCTATTGAAGCGTTCACATAAACGATTTTTAGATGTGCAAAACACTCACACCTGGAAAAAATAGGACATGTGTGGCTACAATGCATGCATCTAAGGTGCGCGCTGCGGGAAAAGATAGGACCTGACTTATCTTTACTGTGTGTGGCACAGGAGTTCTCATTGACTTCTACGGGAGCTGCATTAACACGCAGCAAGCACCGCAGATCGTGCGAACAAGCAAATTCTGCATGAATGTAGATCGTGCTTTCTGCTTCGTGCACACAATTTTTCCACATGTAAGCAGCAATCTTTTTGCATGGCTATGTATGCGCAAAAAAAAAACGCTCATCTGCACGAGGCCTAAAACACATGGCCTATTTTGGGCATAAGGACGCATCAATTTTTGGGAGATTTTTATCTCCACTTTTTATAAGCTATAGCTTTTTTTATTTTCCAATTGACCTGGCCATATGAATGCTTGTTTTTTTTTGTGTTACAAACTGTAGTTTTTATTTGTACCATTTTTGGGTACATATAATATATTGAAGAACTTTGATAGATTTTTTTTGAGAGCAAGCAGAAAAAACATCAATTCTGCCATAGTTTTTTTTTCAGTGTAAGGCCTCGGTCACACGGGCGATTTTTCGCGCGATTTGCGCATGCGCACGCGATCGGCGATTTTATAGAACCATTGCTTTGCAATGGTATCGGACACATGGGCGCTTGTCCGATAAATTATAGGACACAAGAAATCGCAGATCGCGGCTATCTGCGATCTGCGATTCTTTGTGTTCTCTATATGCGCTCAATGGGGCCGGCGGCAGCAGCGCCGACCCCATTGAGAACTTATACTACACAAATCATTCTCCTCAGCCACAGCTGTAACAGCTGTGGCAGAGAAGAATGATGTTTGCCCATTTAATTCAATGGAGCCGGAAATACAGCAGGCTCCATTGAAAGCAATGGGCTGCCGGCGAACGCGGGATGAATTTTCGGGAAGGGCTTAAAAATATAAACCCTTCCCTGAAAATCATCCAAAAATGTGTAAAAAGAAAAAATATATATATACTCACCTTGTTCGTGCAGCCGGAGTTCAGCCTCGGCCGGCCGGCAGTTCTCCTGAACTGCTCTGAGTAGTATTCAGCAGGCGGGGATTTAAAATCCCCGCCTGCTGAATGGGCTACCTCTGATTGGTCACAGCCCTCACCAATCAGAGGCAGCTCTCACTTACACCCATTCATGAATTCATGAATGGGTGAGTGAGTGCTGCCTCTGATTGGCTCAGCGCAGGGACCAATCAGGGCAGCTCTCAGCTGTCATTCAATAGCTGAGCAGTAACAAGAGGACTCCCCACGGGGAGTAAAGAATCCAATACCACAGCTGTCACAAGGCTTGCTGGCAGCCCATTGCTTTCAATGTGACTGCAGAAGTGACGGTCCCATTGAAAGCAATGGGACAACATCGCAATCCTCTGCCACAGCTGTGGCAGGGGATTCTTTACGCCCCACGGGGAGTCTCCTTGTCACTGAACAGTGTGACAGTGCTGACACCGTATTCGGTGACAAAGGGACTCCCCGTGGGGAATATTTACATGTCAGCGGCAGAGAGGTGAGTATATATAAATATATATTTTTATTTTTACACAAACCACAACAGATTTTCAGGGAAGGGCTTATATTTCAAACACTTCCCTGAAAACCACTGCAGGGGTTGACTGCATCCTATTGCGTTAAATGGGGCCACTGGCAGAAGCCACCGCCCCATTGAAAGCAATGCTGCCCGGACCTGCATTCACACGTGTTTGTGCACATATGTGGGTAAGAGGTTTTGTGCGCATGCACACGCTCATGTGAATTCACCCTTAATCATGCAGCATAAATTACATGATACATTTTTTTTGCAGCTGGGTACAATTATGACGATATAAAAATTATTTTTCTTCCAGTTTTGCACAATAAAAAAACATTTTTTAGAAATTATTTTTTTCTACATTGTTATATTTAAAGTCCCATGGCTTTTTAATTTTTCCATGGATGGAGCTATGAGAGGGCTCAGTCAGATGAGCGATTTTTTAGCACATGAATAGCCATGCTTAAAAAGTGACTATATTAGAACCAATTATTTCCAAAATAAGCATTCGCATGTACGTTTTTTTGGAAGTGCTAAATAATCGCACCTGCAAAAGATAGGACATGCGAGTGCAAATTCTCCTGTTCACGCAATAGTTCTACACGCAATGTGACATTTTTTTTAATTGCTATTCATTCGCTAAAATCGCTTGTCTGACTGAGGCCTGAGGGTTTGTCTTTTGTGTGATGAGCTGTAGTTGTTATTGGCACCATTTTGGAGTACACACCGTTTTTTGATCACTTTTGTTGCTTTTTTTTGGGAGAGGGGGAGTCTACAGTTTTTGCCATGCAGGATAAATAGTGTGTTCAACGTATTGTACAAGTCATTACGGATATGATGATATAAAATATGTGGGATTTTTTTTTTCCTACAAATCGTGGAAAGTGTGCACAAGAGGTTTTTTGTAATTTTTCTTTTTTTTGCATTGTTTTTATTTGTTTTTTTTCTTAGATTTTTTTTGTCCCTGTAGAGGACTTGAACCATAACAGCTATGATCACTGTGATATTGCATTGCAGAACTTCTGTACTGCAATGCCTTATTGCTTACAAGAGTGACCATAAGCAATTCCGAGCCAGGACACCAGTAAATGGCATCCAGTTTCCATGGCAATCATTACATCGCGGAGGTCCAATGATGTCAGAAAGGAAGCACCCCCCTCTGTGAACCCTTTACATGCCTTTATCTACATAGATTGCGGCATGTGTGTGTTAGCAGCAGAGACAGATGTTATCAGTTGAAGCCATCCACATGATGAAAGTTTATGTCCTGGTACATTAAGTACCACCTTGCCATGACGTAAGGGTATGTCATATGCCATTAAGGGGTTAATAAAGCAACAACTTCTATGTTGCACTGACAGGCTTCAGCTTGTCCCCCTCCTATGTTGTCCATATTACTTCCACATTATGCCAATTTAACACCGTAATACCATGACTAAATAATACCACTGAGCCCTCAGTAGGTAGGAGTGTAGTATTAAAGAGATTATGCGAGTTATCATTTTTTTTAAATTAGCGTTCTGTATGCCTGAAAATATTAAAACATCCTATACTTACCTCTCCGGGCTCTCTGCGACTCCATTCTGTGACAATGTGTTTTAGGCTGCAGTCAGCTTGTGTAAGGGACATCACATGCTGCTGCAGCCAGTCATAGTCCTCAGTTCTAGAACATGCTGGTCTGTGATAGGCTGACTGAGCCCTTACAAATGTAGAGTTACTTCACACTATATGTTACCTTATTTTTGCCCAGATGGGAATTTCCGAGAAAGTTAATTTTCTAAACTGGAAAACATATCTTGAATAAGTCTCTGCTTTAATCAATATTCTACAGCTCTAAAGTGGATTAACAAATCATCTTTGTTGAGGTTCACTATAAACTAATCACAAGCTGGTACTATATCCTTGTCAAAGTTTTTTTCAAGGATCCAGTTATTTATGTTGGAGAAACTGTGAACATGTAGGATCTCTGTCTTTATATTTTTTGGGCATGTCTTATGCTTTGTTATTTTCTTTCTAGAAGGAGTACTTTTGTCTTGCAAGGGCTCAGTCAGACAAATGATTTTTTTTTGTGCACCTATGTGCACGGATGTGAAAAATGCACCTGACCATAGCTCCGTGCCCATTGAAAACACATGGAGAAGATTGCAATCCTCTGCCACAGCTCTGACAGCTTTGGCAGGGAATTCCTTCATCACCGGGGACTGAAGGAATCCCCTGCCACGGCTGTCACACCGGCTCTCTGCCTCTATCCTCCCCTCTGGCTGTTTGCAATGGGAGGGGACAGGACATGGGTGGAGCTAATCAACCACCCCCTGCCCGCCCCTTGTCCACAGCCAGCAATGGGAGAGGTGGGGTGGGGTCAGAGCTTAGCTCCGCCCACTTCCATTGCTAAAAGCCAGAGGGGAGGAGAGAGGCAGGGAGACGGTGAGGGGGAAGGAAGGGAGAAGACAGCTCAGATGGTAGTATATAACGGCCTGCCATGAGAAAAAATGCGGCTGATATACACTCCTGTGAATGAGCCTTTATTGCGTTATTTGGGAGGCAAAATGAAAAAAATTTGCACTTTGCCTCATTTTTTTATTTTTTTTTTTTACTTTTTGCGGTGCAGGATACGTTGCTGTATGAATCATTACGGATACGACAATACCAAATATGTGGTATACTTTTTTCTCTATTTTTTATACTAATAGGGGGAAAAGCACAAACAAGGGGTTTTTAACCTTTTTTTCAATTTTTTACACTATTTTTAACTTCTTTTAACACTTTTTACAGTTAGGGATTCGTACCATAGCTGCTATGATCGCTATGATAAAGCACTGCAGGACTTTCATTGCGAGAGTCCGATGACATCACAGAGGGAGCACGCTCCCTCTGTGAACCCTTTACATGCCGTGATCTACATTGATAGCAGCGTGTAAGGGGTTAACACCAGGGGTTGCTGTTGCAGCAGGAGGCCAACTATTAGTGATAGCCGTCTCTAGTTGCCAGATAGTGCGGGATTTGTTCTGATCTCATGCTATCCCCAGGGCGTAAGTGTACTTCCTGTTGCATTAAGTATCCTGCAGTTAGGACGTACATTTAGATCCTGTGGCGTTAATGGCTCCTACCCACTTGCTGGTTTTTAACGCTGTGATATCGCTGCGTTTTTTTTTACGCGATTGTCAATGGAACTTTCTAATGTTTAAAAATGCATCACAAGTTTGTGCTTTGCGATTTTTGTGTGATGCATTTTTTTTTTATCAATCAGTTTTTATTGGCATCATAAGAATAAAATACAGACAGTAATGTAATAAGCATTGTAAAAGTAATATCTCAAATTGCAATACATATGAATCTTGTCGGCTGGTCTTATACTCATCATGATGCAAATTATTCCACATTTAAATCTGCAAGTAGAAAATTTTGCAAAAACAAAGATTTACTGATTTATAAAGAAAAATAGTGAGAAGAAAAACATCACCATCTATCTAAGGCCTTAGGGTGCGTTCACACAAGCGTAGGCGTATTTACGTTCGCACGAGCGCAGCGTATAATCGCCGGAAAGAACGTTTTTCGCCGATCACAACCAGAGCTAGAAAGCGTATTTTCGTTTGTTCCTACTTTTCTAACGGTCTTTTCGGCCATCGAATATGCGTTGGCGCGTATTTCAGTCGCATATGTTCCATTTTTTTTCGGGTTGCCTTTCTAACGCGCCTTAAAATCGCCCGTGCGAACGAATACATTGGAAACCAATGCCTCAGATGGTCGCGTTTATACGATTGGGCGCAAAAACGCGCCGTTTATGCGCTCGTGTGAACGCACCCTTAGTCAGACGGGCGTTTTTTCGCGCGATTTGCGCATCGCATGTTGCATGCGCATGCGCAAATCGCGTGACCGGCGGCGAAAAATCGTGGGAAAAATCTGCACCTAGCTGCGTTAATCGTCGCAGCAAAACGCCCGTCTGACCGGAGAAAAATCGCCGTGTGCATCAAAATGCGCATGAAACTTAGACAGACTGGCGAAAAAAAGGATTTTGGTGCGCACATAAAACGCAGAACGCAGATAGGCGCGATCTGCGAATCGTCGTGTCCTATAATTTTTCGCATATCCGCATAAAAAGCGGACATGTGACCGATACCATAGCGAACCATTGGTTCTATATATGCGCAAATCGCGCGAAAAAACGCCCGTCTGACTAAGGCCTAAGGGTGCATTCACACGAACGTATATCGGCTTGGTTTTTACGCCGAGCCGATATACGTTGTCCTGGTGTGCAGGGGGGGGAGGATGGAAGAGCCAAGTGCAGGAACTGAGGCTCCCGCGCCCTCTCTGCCTCCTCTCCGCCCCTCTGCACTACTTGCAATGAGAGGAGGTGGAACGGGGGCGGGGCTAAAGTCCGGGAATTAGCCCTGCCCCCGTCCCGCCTCTCCCCATTGCAAATAGTGCAGAGGGGCGGAGAGGAGGCAGAGAGGGGGCGGGAGCCTCAGTTCCTGGCCCTGGCTCTTCCATCCTCCCCCCCTGCACACGAGGACAACGTATATCGGCTCGGCGTGAAACCCGAGCCGATATACGTTTGTGTGAATGCACCCTAAGGATAGTAACTAGGAAAAGAACATAGGAGAAGACATCATATAGGAAACTTTTTGTGCCACAGATTCCACATTGATTCATATTTTTCTAAGGAATTAGATCTAAGGGCAAGAACTCTTTCGTAGATACTATGTTCGGAGACTATGTATGTTAATTCTTCAATTGCAGGGATTCTGTGAGTCCGCCACCTTCTTGCAATGAGAAGTTTTGCCTCCAATAGGATATGTCCTATTAACTGCCTAATTGGGGAAGAGATTGTTTCTAGGTTAAGAAGCAGAAGGGCTATTTCTGGGGAGAGTGGGACAGATACCCCTGTTGCTGATTTTAGTAGAGAAAATACCTCCCTCCAGAAGGAAACAATTGGTGGGCATGACCAAAATATGTGGATAAGTAAACCCTCCTGTTTACACCCTCTCCAACACTGAGCATCACTGGAGAGATGTTGGGCCTTGAGCAGAGTAGGTGTAAGGTACCACCTCGTGAGTAACTTCAGGTGAGTTTCTATCATATTTGCACATCTGGACCCTTCGGTTCGCCAAACAAAAGACTCTAGCCAGCTAGAAGACGGTATATTGATTTCCAAATCTCTTTCCCAATTTAAAAGATGGCATTTCTTGCCACTTATCAGATTGCCTGCCAGTTGATCATAAAAGAAACGGGTTTTTGATTTGTTGAGTTGTAGATTTGTAGATTTACTGTGAGACACTGAGAAATTGCCTATGGTATGCACACCTCATGTAGTTAAGTCGTTTGAAGAAAGGATCTGATTTGAATGTAAATGTAAATACATCTGATGGGGAGATTTCAAACTCGTTCATCAAGTGCGCAAATGGTTTAAATGTGCCGTCAATGAGCAAGTCTGAGATAAAAACCAGACCTTTTTTAGACCAATGTGACAGTTGTATGTCTGGAATAAAATACCCCAATGTATCAATAGGAATCTTTTTTAATTTAAGCAACCGTGATTTGTCCGATAATACCACTAATTTGCCAATTTGCCAATACCACTAAAATGTCGAACCTAAAGAAGTACAATAGCGGTGAGGAATTTTGCATAGATTAGAGACATTAGGGATTTGGATCCAATTAGTTCTGCTTCTAGGCTTGGCCAACTAACCAATGATTGTATTATAAACCAAGATAAGGATTGATTTAAAGTGATAGCGCACCGGTATGCTTCAAGATTTGGGAGGGCCACACTGCCTTGGGATTTATGGAGAGCTAGAGTAGACAAGCAAATTCTAGGAGTCTTTCCTTCCCAGATGTAATTGGAGAGCTGTTTTTGAAATTTCTGTAGAATAGCTTTAGGAACCAGAATTGGCAATGTTCAGAAAAAATACATTACTTTAGGAAGCATTATCATCTTATATAAGACTAGCTGATATACCCGGCTTCGCCCGAGTTAATTTGGTACTGGTGTTTATCTGGTGTTCACACGGAAAATCTTATGAAGTCGTGCTTACTTTAGAGATACCGGAAAAACATATGTTCACCATTTTGCATAATTCTCTGCGTTACCCAGGAAATACCACGTGGAGGTAACCATGTGACGTTTACTTTATATAAAATGACATCAGGAAGTGAGAGAATTAGATTACGTACATAAAATTTGGACACTATTTCTTTTGCGCATAGAATTGAATAATCAAGTTGAAACCCATTAACTTTTCCTATTTATGACATAATCAATGCTTGTGCCAAATTTCCCGTTTCTATGACACCGGAAAGTGAGAAAATTAGATTCTGTACGTAAAATTTTGGACGCTAATTCTTTTGCACATAGAATTGAATAATGGAGTTGGGACCCATTAGCGTTTCCTATTTATGACATAATCAATGCTCGTGCCAAATTTCCCGTTTCTTTGACACCGGAAAGTGAAAAAATTACATTCCGCACGTAAAATTTCGACGCCAATTCTATTGCGCTAGAATTGAATAATCGAGTTGGGACCCATTAGCTTTTCCTCTTTATGACATAATCAATGCTCCTGCCAAATTTCACGTTTCTATGACACGGAAAGTGAGAAAATTAGATTCCGTACGTAAAATTTCTACGCCAATTTTTTTGCGCTTAGAATTGAATAATCGAGTTGGGACCCATTAGCTTTTACTATTTATGACATAATCAATGCCCGTGCCAAATTTCCTGTTTCTATGACACAGGAAAGTGAGAAAATTACATTCCATACGTAAAATTTGGACGCTAATTCTTTTGCGCATAGAATTGAATAATGGAGTTGGGACCCATTAGCTTTTTCTATTTATGACTAGAGATGAGCGAACGTACTCGTCCGAGCTTGATATTCGTGCGAATATTAGGGTGTTCGGGATGCTCGTTACTCTTAACGAGCACCACGCGGTGTTCCGGTTACTTTCAGTTTCCTCTCTGAGACGTTAGCGCGCTTTTCTGGCCAATTGAAAGACAGGGAAGACATTACAACTTCCCCATGTGACGTTCAAGCCCTATACCACCCCCCTGCTGTGAGTGGCTGGGGCGATCAGATGTCACCCGAGTATAAAAGTCGGCCCCTCCCGCGGCTCGCCTCAGATGCCTTGTGAGTTAGCTGAGGGACAGTGCTGCTGGTGCCGGAGCTGCTGTAGGGAGAGTGTTAGTAGTGAGTGTAGGCTTCAAGAACCCCAACGGTCCTTCTCAGGGCCACATCTATCCGTGTGCAGTACTGTGGAGGGTGCTGTTAGCAGTGTTGCACAATTTTTTTTTTTTTCAAAATCGGCAGTCTGCAGAGCATTGCGCCTTGCAGTAATACTACAGGGACAGAAGTGGTGCTTAGGTAGGGAGAGTGTTAGGAGTGAGTGTAGGCTTCAAGAACCCCAACGGTCCTTCTTAGGGCCACATCTATCCGTGTGCAGTACTGTGCAGGCTGCTGTTAGCAGTGTTGCATATTTTTTTCTTTTCAAAATCGGCTGTCTGCAGAGCATTGCGCCTTGCAGTAATACTACAGGGAGAGAATTGTGTAGGCAGGGCCAGAAGACATATATTATTGATTGAATATAGTCAGTGGGCCCTCCGTTTCCAAAAAAGGGAAAAATTGTATTTGTCCTGCAGTCTTGCGCCAATTTATTTCCTGCCTGGGAAAAGTAACCGCTGTGCTGCACTTCATATAACTGCATTTCTGTGCAACACATATCTTATCTGATTGAATATAGTCAGTGGGCCCTCCGTTTCCCAAAAAGTGAAACATTCTATTTGTCCTGCAGGCTTGCCCCAATTTATTTGCTGCCTGTGAAAAGTCTCCGCTGTGCTGCACTTCATATAACTGCATTTCTGTGCAACACATATCTTATCTGATTGAATATAGTCAGTGGGCCCTCCGTTTCCCAAAAAGGGAAACATTCTATTTGTCCTGCAGGCTTGCGCCAATTTATTTGCTGCCTGTGAAAAGTAACTGCTCTGCTGCACTTCATATAACTGCATTTCTGTGCAACACATATCTTATCTGATTGAATATAGTCAGTGGGCCCTCCGTTTCCCAAAAAGGGAAACATTCTATTTGTCCTGCAGGCTTGCGCCAATTTATTTCCTGCCTGGGAAATCACTGGTAATACAGCATGCTGAGGGGTAGGGGTAAGCCTAGAGGACGTGGACGTGGCCGAGGACGCCTAGGCCCAAGTGAGGGTGTGGGCACAGGGCGAGCTCCTGATCAAGGTGTATCGCAGCCGACTGCTGCGCGATTAGGAGAGAGGCACGTTTCTGGCGTCCCCACATGCATCGCCCAATTAATGGGTCCACGCGGGAGACCTTTATTAGAAAATGAGCAGTGTGAGCAGGTCCTGTCGTGGATGGCAGAAAGTGCTTCGAGCAAGCTATCATCCACCCACAGTTCTGCGCCGTCCAGTGCTGCAAATCCAAATCCTCTGGCTGCTACTCCTCCTTCCTCCCAGCCTCCTCACTCCACTACAATGACACATGCTCAGGAGCGGGCAGACTCCCAGGAACTGTTCTCGGGTCCCTGCTCAGATTGGGCAGCAGTGGTTCCTCTCCCACCAGAGGAGTTTATCGTCACTGATGCCCAACCATTGGAAAGTTCCCGGGGTCCGGGGGATGAGGCTGGGGACTTCCGGCAACTGTCTCAAGACCTTTCAGTGGGTGAGGAGGACGATGACGATGAGACACAGTTGTCTTGCAGTGAGGTAGTAGTAAGGGCAGTAAGTCCGAGGGAGGAGCGCACAGAGGATTCGGAGGAAGAGCAGCAGGACGATGAGGTGACTGACCCCACCTGGTGTGCAACGCCTACACAGGACAGGTCTTCAGAGGGGGAGGCACGGGCAGCAGCAGGGCAGGTTGCAAGAGGCAGTGCGGTGTCCAGGGGTAGAGGCAGGGCCAGACCAAATAATCCACCAACTGTTTCCCAAAGCACACCCTCGCGCCATGCCACCCTGCAGAGGCCAAGGTGCTCTAAGGTCTGGCAGTTTTTCACAGAGACGCCTGACGACCGACGAACAGTGGTGTGCAACCTTTGTCGCGCCAAGATCAGCCGGGGAGCCACCATCAACAGCCTCACCACCACCAGCATGCACAGACATATGATGGCCAAGCACCCCACAAGGTGGGACGAAGGCCGTTCACCGCCTCCGGTTTGCACCGCTGCCTCTCCCCCTGTGCCCCAACCTGCCACTGAGATCCAACCCCGCTCTGAGGACACAGGCACTACCGTCTCCTGGCCTGCACGCACACCCTCACCTGCGCTGTCCTCGGCCCCATCCACCAATGTCTCGCACCGCACCGTCCAGCCGTCGCTAGCGCAAGTGTTTGAGCGCAAGCGCAAGTACGCCGCCACGCACCCGCACGCTCAAGCGTTAACCGTCCACATAGCCAAATTTATCAGCCTTGAGATGCTGCCGTATAGGGTTGTGGAAACGGAGTCCTTCAAAAGTATGATGGAGGCGGCGGCCCCGCGCTACTCAGTTCCCAGTCGCCACTACTTTTCCCGATGTGCCGTCCCAGCCCTGCACGACCACGTCTCCCGCAACATTGTACGCGCCTTCACCAACGCGGTTACTGCCAAGGTCCACTTAACAACGGACACGTGGACAAGCACAGGCGGCCAGGGCCACTACATCTCCCTGACGGCACATTGGGTGAATTTAGTGGAGGCTGGGACAGAGTCAGAGCCTGGGACCGCTCACGTCCTACCCACCCCCAGAATTGCGGGCCCCAGCTCGGTGCTGGTATCTGCGGCGGTGTATGCTTCCTCCACTAAAGCACCCTCCTCCTCCTCCGCAACCTCTGTCTCGCAATCAAGATGTGTCAGCAGCAGCAGCACGTCGCCAGCAGTCGGTGTCGCGCGGTGTGGCAGCACAGCGGTGGGCAAGTGTCAGCAGGCCGTGCTGAAACTACTCAGCTTAGGAGATAAGAGGCACACGGCCCACGAACTGCTGCAGGGTCTGACAGAGCAGACCGACCGTTGGCTTGCGCCGCTGAGCCTCCAACCGGGCATGGTCGTGTGTGACAACGGCCGTAACCTGGTGGCGGCTCTGCAGCTCGGCAGCCTCACGCACGTGCCATGCCTGGCCCACGGACACTGGCCCACCCTGCGGACACTGCAACATCGGTTTAATCTGCCAGTGCACCGACTGCTGTGCGACGTGCCCACACGGTGGAACTCTACGCTCCACATGTTGGCCAGGCTCTATGAGCAGCGTAGAGCTATAGTGGAATACCAACTCCAACATGGGCGGCGCAGTGGGAGTCAGCCTCCTCAATTATTTTCAGAAGAGTGGGCCTGGTTGGCAGACATTTGCCAGGTCCTTCGAAACTTTGAGCAGTCTACCCAGGTGGTGAGCGGCGATGCTGCAATCATTAGCGTCACCATTCCTCTGCTATGCATCTTGAGAAGTTCCCTGCAAACCATAAAGGCAGCCGCTTTGCGCTCGGAAGCAGAGCCGGGGGAAGACAGTATGTCGCTGGATAGTCAGAGCACCCTCCTGTCTATATCTCAGCGCGTTCAGGAGGAGGAGGAGGAGCATGAGCAGGATGAGGAGGAGGGGGAAGAGACAGCTTGGCCCACTGCTGACGGTACCCATGCTGCTTGCCTGTCATCATTTCAGCGTGTATGGCCTGAGGAGGAGGAGGAGGAGGAGGAGGATCCTGAAAGTGATCTTCCTAGTGCGGACAGCCATGTGTTGCGTACAGGTACCCTGGCACACATGGCTGACTTCATGTTAGGATGCCTTTCTCGTGACCCTCGCGTTACACGCATTCTGGCCACTACGGATTACTGGGTGTACACACTGCTCGACCCACGCTATAAGGAGAACCTTCCCACTCTCATTCCCGAAGAGGAAAGGGGTTCGAGAGTGTTGCTATACCACAGGACCCTGGCGGACAAGCTGATGGTAAAATTCCCATCCGACAGCGCTAGTGACAGAAGGCGCAGTTCTGAAGGCCAGGTAGCAGGGGAGGTGCGGAGATCGAGCAGCATGTACAGCCCAGACAGTGCAACAGTCTTTAAAGGCCTGGACAGCTTTATGGCTCCCCAGCAAGATTGTGTCACCGCTCCCCAGTCAAGGCTGAGTCGGCGGGAGCACTGTAAAAGGATGGTGAGGGAGTACGTAGCCGATCGCACGACCGTCCTCCGTGACGCCTCTGCCACCTACAACTACTGGGTGTCGAAGCTGGACACGTGGCCTGAACTAGCGCTGTATGCCCTGGAGGTGCTTGCTTGTCCTGCGGCTAGCGTCTTGTCGGAGAGGGTGTTTAGTGCGGCTGGGGGAATCATCACAGATAAGCGTACCCGCCTGTCAACCGACAGTGCCGACAGGCTAACACTCATCAAGATGAACAAAGCCTGGATTTCCCCAGACTTCTCTTCTCCACCAGCGGACAGCAGCGATACCTAAGCAATACGTAGGCTGCACCCTCGGATGGAAGCATCGTTCTCTCTCACCATCCAAAACGGGGACATTTCTGCTTCATCAATCTGTGTATAATATTCCTCCTCCTCCTCCTGCTCCTCCTCCTGAAACCTCACGTAATCACGCTGAACGGGCAATTTTTCTTAGGGCCACAAGGCTCACTCATATAATTTTTCTAAAAATTTTTTATACGTTTCAATGCTCTTAAAAGCGTTGGAACTTTAACTTGAAACAATTTTTCGTTAAACTGGGCTGCCTCCAGGCCTAGTTACCACTTAAGCCACATTAACCAAAGCGATTAATGGGTTTCACCTGCCATCTTGGTTGGGCATGGCCAATTTTTACTGAGGTACATTAGTACTGTTGGCACACCAATTTTTTTGGGCCCTTACCTACAGTGTAATCATATCAATTTCTATGTTCTTCGCCTGCACTCATGGTACAGAAAGGTGTGTGGGGTTGGCCTACACTTTAGCTACATAAATGTAACTTGGACCTTGGCTATACTGCAGCTACTGAAATGGAACTAAGACTGCGCTCCCACTATACTGCTGCTTCGGAATTGTTCCTGGGGCCTGTGTAGGCTGCTACTATTACTTAAATGGAACTTAGACTATGCTCCTCCTATACTGCTGCTTCGGAATTGTTACTGGGGCCTGTCTTGAGTGCTACTATTACTGAAATGGAACGAAGACTGCGCTCCCACTATACTGCTGCTTCGGAATTGTTACTGGGGCCTGTCTTGAGTGCTACTATTACTGAAATGGAACGAAGACTGCGCTCCCACTATACTGCTGCTAGTGATATGTTAGTGGGGCTTGTCCCTAATACTACCGCGGAAATGTTTGATAATTCCCGTTCCTGGAATGTTTTCTGGAATTCCTCTGAATTTGATATTGTTTCAACGATTTCTATCCTCCATGTCTGCCATTTTGGTTTTAAGGGCATCTACCTCCTCTGATAGAGCGTAGTAGAATCAATCAATTCGTTATGGGAGTGCGTCAGTTCCCCATTTTGTTTTCAGTTTGTGTGGCCCTCTCATCCAGCTCCGCTAGGTTCGCCTTCAGGGAATATGATAAAGAGTCAAAACTGGATTGGAGGGAATTCCTTAGAGCAACCACCATCTCCTTTATAAACGCTTCTATTGCTGGTTGATAAGGTCATTTACAGGAGGCATATATGTACTATCAGTCTGCTCATGTGACAGTTTAGGATGCTGCTTAAGTGGACTGGCTGAAGGAAAAAATTGAGGCTGTGACAGAGTCTTTAGATCCGGAGCCAATTTGTGAGCATGTAGTGTTTGATTTTCAAAGGGCTCCCCCCTAGGAGATGTTGGTAGAGAAGAAGCGGAGCTCCCTGGGGACCTGCAGGCTGCGTTAGCCTCAGCAAGATCCTCCTGAGGGGGTGTCAGGCTTTGCGATCGGGAACGGCATGGGTCTGAAGATTCTCTCCCCTTCTCCTGGCCGCGAGAAGGATGATGGCGGGACCTCCAATGCTGTTTCCCATGGTCTGCCATGTGCGGAGAAGAACTCCTCCAGGCTTCCTGTTTGGGCTCGGGAGGACTTCCGATGGAACATTGGAGAGCCGCCGGGACTGCTGTGGGAGTGAAGAGGTAGGAATCTGGGCGCTTAAGTCGCTTTAATGATGCTTTTGGAGAGCCTGGAATCCAGATCTCTGGTCTAAGTGGCCATTCTGGCGTTCGGCAAAACCACGCCCTCGGCTTCTAAACTTCTTGAGAGAGATCTATTGTGCTAGATGGGGAGGTGACTATCTGTCATACCTTGAGTAGACAGTAGGTGGCAGTAGCATTTCATAGAGGAATATAGGAGGCTTGCAAAGAAATCCACAAATAGGATTTCTCCCAGTCCAGCAAATTTCTAATGGAACCTTTCCTATATACAGGAATAGATATAGGATTCAAGATTTGTTCGCTGCAGCAATAAAGCTTATCCACAGGATCCTCTTCTCCACTGCAGCCTGTGTCCAGCTGTAGTTTACTGCAATTCACCCCACTTAGCTGCCTGAAGTAGGGGCAGACTCCACTATGTTCTCTCAGTGGCTCCTCACTCCCAACTCCTCAGGCTCTCTTCTCTGGGGAGACCCTGTCAGTTGTCTGGCAAATCTCTAGGCTCAGCTGCCTGTCCCTCTGCACCCAAGAGAGGCTGTGCCCGCTGTTACTCACCACAGCAGTTGTGAGCAGTCCTGCCGTGCTCTGTGGCTTCTGAGCTCCTGGTGTCGGCAGATGCTCCCCAGACACACTCTCTCTCAGTCTCTCTCTCTCTCTCGCTGCTATGCTGACTGCACTCCTGCTGACAGTTGCAGTTACCACTCCTCACTCTCTGTCCCGCTGGTCCCTCTGTGCAGGCAGCTGCATGATCCGACCGCTACCGGTCTCCCTCACTTCCGGCAGACCTCAGCAACTACTCTAGCCTGGGAACTCTCCTGGTCAGGTAGGCTGCACTGCTTCTCCTACACTCAGAAGCCTGCTGAGGGTCTCATGCTGCTCCTCTTTGTCCGGTTGTGCCAGTGTCTGGGTTTTCTATTCCTGGGGGGCAGTCAGGATCACAGGGGACCACTTGAAAGTTCTCCTCATGGAACAGCTCCTGGAATTGCGTCTCTGTGCGATGGATTTTTAACATTAGAGAGCCCCATTGACAATCGCGTTAAAAAAATGCAGCGATATCATAGCATTAAAAAAATGCAAGTGGGTAAGAGCCCTAAGGGGTTAAAGACAATCTTTCAACTTTTTATGTTTTAATATACATCAAAACACAGATTAGATTAAAAAAAATACAAATCCCACGCCGATGAAATCGCGGGTAACAAGCTAGTTTTAACTAAATTAGCTGTAATATATTAGTATCATCTACTCCCTTCTCAATGTTATCCTATCCTCATTCCTACTCCCATTCTCACCTCTTAAATTTCTTTCTTGAATGTCTAGACGTAGATGTTTGTAATATTTTTTTTATCTGCAATGTTAAACACTAGAAATGAACGAGCACGCTTAAATCTATTGATGTGATGTGCTTAAATCTATTGCAAGAAATCAAGCATATAATCTTGCAATCTCTTTTTAATGGTGGTTTGCAAATTAGCATGCTTTGAAAAATTGCTGCATATCTTTTGGCAAAAAACACTATGGCTAGATGTCAGCTGCAAGTCAATAAGGGCGGTATCGGTGGCATTTAGCCTGTTTTTCTGAAGCGCCTTTTAATTCACATGTTTGTGAGTATGAGTAATAAATTTATGCTAACGCAATTTTGGAATGTACTGCACTAAGTGTGATACTTTCATTTAGCATTTCATGTCAGTTGTAAATCTGCTTCCTAGCAATCACATGGATGTGATTCGGCAGTGTTTTTTGCACAGTTTAAGGCCTCAGTCACACGGGCGCATCGGCACCCGTACACCAGCGCCGATGCGCCCGTGTGACTGCAGGAAGGAGAAGGACGTACCTGCAGACGGCCGTCTCTCTGCAGCGCCGGAGGAAAGAACACATGACCGGCAATGAAGCCGGTCACATATTCTTTCCTCCAGAGCTGCAGAGAGACAGCCGTCTGCAGGTACGTCCGTCTGCTGGTGTCAGTCACACGGGCGCATCGGCGCCGGTGTACGGGTGCTGATGCGCCCGTGTGACTGAGGCCTTAATTAGAGAAATCATTGCATCATCTGCTTTCTCTTTGTTTCCTTTGTCAGAGTAGTGAGAGATATTGTGATCTGTTGCTGAGAATTTAACTCTATTCTGTTAATCACCTGCTCCATGGAATTTATTCACACTCTTTTATTGTGAACTAAAGTCAATAAGGAAATATTAAATGCATAACAAACAGGTAATTTTTTGGCATTTGTTCCTCACCTTGTTTTTTGGAGGGTCCATAGCATTTGCTTTTCAAAACACAGAAAGATCTAGGTATGGCATTTTTCAGGCATTTTCTCAGCATGAGAAAAAAACTCTCTAGAAACAAGCCACCAAAAAATGCAGGGTAAGTAAAAAAGACTATCCGCGCTCCAAGGGAATACAGGGCTTCGGTACAGGGAAACAATATCCTTCTTTATTAATATTCGTGAGCAACGCGTTTCGGTAGGAACACTACCTTTTTCAAGCTCTATATATTTACAAATGACTAACACACAAAAATAGGCACTCACATGTCCTCGGAGTTGTCTACAATACGGTGCAGTGCAGCTCCGTAATTAGCAGGGGCGTGGTACACACCTACCCAGGTAGATCAAACGTCATACAGGTAAGACACCTGGAACGCTTCTGTCTGCGTTCCACGGTCTTCAATAAAGCTTTATTTGGGTTGCTGGAGAACAGCAACCTTCATCCAAGTTCTGTGCACACCCGCTATCCGCTGGTTATAAATTAATTAAAATTTCAGGAAATATACTTGAAGATATACAATATTCAATTCAGAAATCGAATGAATAAAATTTGCATAATAGATAATAAACACAATACATTCTTACTCACTAAAAATATAAAAATAATTTCTCGCTCAAAAATACATATTAGCGCAGTGCTCCCGTACATATCAATTATCACTAAATCTCATATTAACCCCACATGTAGCAGTTCTAGTAGTATTTTCTTTACATTAATCTAGATATTAAATATTAGATTTTATATTTTTTCTAATACCTCATTTAAGCCATATGGGCATAGGGTATTAAGTCTGTGGATCCAAAACATCTCGCGTCTTCTCAGTTCACTAACTGAATCTGTTTCTATATATTCCAGTGGGGTTACAGACATTTTTGAAAAGTCGGCACCATGAACATCACTGAAATGTCTCGATATGCTGTGGGTACGTAAATTATTTTTAATATTTAATCTATGATTTTTTATTCTCGTTTTTAATTTATTTTTTGTACGACCAACATATTTCAGGTTGCACGGGCATTCAATTAGATAGATCACTTTTGTTGTATCGCAAGACAAATATTGACTAATGAAAAATTTTTTACTATTATCGCTCTCATCATATTTAATTTCCGTTCTTTTGTTAGTGATACCTTGGCAACATTTACATTTAGTATGTCTACATTTATATACTCCCGCTGTTTTATTACATTTATATTTATGTTGAGTACATTTTTTATCCGGGTTAGATGGAGATATGATATTTTGGATGGTCTTGTTTTTTCTGAATACTAATACGGGATTTTTTTCAAGATCTCTCGAAAGGAAGGGATCCTGGAATAATATTGGCCAGTGTTTCTTGACTATATTTCTAATTTTCGTGCTATCTGTACTAAATTTAGTTATAAAAGATAAATTTATAATTGAATGCCCATGCAACCTGAAATATGTTGGTCGTACGAAACATAAATTAAAAACGAGAATAAATTTATTTATAACCAGCGGATAGCGGGTGTGCACAGAACTTGGATGAAGGTTGCTGTTCTCCAGCAACCCAAATAAAGCTTTATTGAAGACCGTGGAACGCAGACTGAAGCATTCCAGGTGTCTTATCCGTATGACGTTTGATCTACCTGGGTAGGTGTGTACCACGCCCCCGCTAATTATGGAGCTGCACTGCACCGTATTGTAGACAACTCCGAGGAAATGTGAGTGCCTATTTATGTGTGTTAGTCATTTGTAAATGTATAGAGCTTGAAAAAGGTAGTGTTCCAACCGAAACGCGTTGCTCACGAATATTAATAAAGAAGGATATTGTTTCCCTGTACCGAAGCCCTGTATTCCCTTGGAGCGCGGATAGTCTTTTTTACTTACCCTGCATACTCTGATCTAAGCCCCGGTTATCCGGTGGAGCTTATCTGAAACGGTCCTGCTGCTCTCCGAACAAGGTCAGATGGAGCAAAAAGGCTTAACTATAAGCGAACGTGGATTATGGTGTCAGCGAGGTGCCTTGTGAAAGGTATCCTCGTTTGACACCAGGTGAGTTAACACTCATTTTCTGTTAATTTTGTTATAGTTATATAACATATTTTGAAAAAAACATCAAGGCGCCTTCCCATAACACATTTGTAAGCCACCAAAAAGATTTTTAAGAAAAGCACACATTCATGACATTTTTATACTCAAATCATGTTTCTACATATTTTTCCAGTACTTAACATTTTTGTAAAATATTTATATAGAAGATATTTCTAACGTTGTTCGACCTTGTAAAACAACAATTATGAATTTCAATCTCCAGATCATGTGATATATAGTTTAATGGAAAAAGCAAATAGACACAGTTCAAAGGATGTTAGAACAAAGAATAACATTATTTCAAATGGTCGTACAGCCAGGAATTCCACATATAATTAAACTTTTAAAAAGATTATCATTGATTGAAGCAGTTATTTTCTCATAAGTGCAGAAATCTATTGTCATGTCATGGATTTCTTTGGTGCTGGGAGGGGACAATGAATTTCCACTTTGTAGTCAGGACTATGGCATATACTAGTATTGGACTTAGTATATCCTCCAGTTTTAGTTTTATTGTGGGCCTTGAGGCATTTTTATTACGGACCCTTGGTATTGTTCTCTCTAACATTTACATTGTGTTGTATATATAACTTTGCTATTTTATACTCCAAAACCCACTGAATCAAACAGGAATTCTAAAGTGCAATAGTCTGCTATCATGTCATGAAGTTCTTTGGCATTGGGGGGGCGGGGGGGGGGGGGGGGGGGACAACGGATTTCCATTTTCTAATCAAGGCCAGTTTAGCAGCTAACAGAAAGTGAGCTACCCATTTCCGAAATTGAAGGGCTATAAAGTTGCATTTTAACATCAATAGAGCTAACTTTGCACTTTTAGGCATTTTGCTACTCATTACAATATGCATGATTTGAAATATTTCATCCCAAAAGGCCTGTATTCATGGGCAATCCCAGAGTAAGTGAAATATAGTACCTTCTTGCCCACACTCTCTCCAACATTTATTGCTGGTATTAGGTAAACTTCTCGCCAACCTGGAGGGCATGTAGTACCACCTACTTAATAGCTAATAATGAGTCTGAAGGAGATTTGCGCATAGGGTGGATTTGTTTGCCCATTCAAACAACAATATCCATTGTGTTGGAGAAAAGTTTTCCCCTAAGTCCCGTTCCCAATTCAGCAAGTGGGCTTTCTTAATTACACCTAGAGAAAATATTATAGCATCTTCTAGTGAACAAGCAATGCACTGGGCCCACTCTGGAGAATAATGATATTGTTTTATTGGGAAGGGTACATTATGCTAGCTGGGAAATCGTCAGGAAGGAATGAATCTGACAATATGCATGGAATCCACTAAGGGAGAGATCAAATCTATCTCTAAGAGTGTGAAAAGGGATGATATCTTTACCAGCCAAGTAATCACAGCTGAGTCAAAAGCCCTGCCTAGTCCACTTTCCAGTAGACAAATTTAGAATAAAGCAGGTGAGGATCTCTGGGGGCAATTTCAGAGGTCTCCTATCGAATCCTGCATAAGTTTGTGGGCATATAGGTTCCAGGCCTGGAGGGACACCAACATTGGAGGTGACAAACCCTGTATCTCTAAGGATGGGGAAAACTTTGGGTATAGTATGCTGAGTACTAAGGCTTTGAGAAGGGAGTCTGAGGCTCTATTAAGATGCCTTTTAATATAATTCTGCACTGACTTCTGGGTCTTATCTAGCCAAGAGGTAGATATATTCATATTTATAGCCTGGTAGTATGATCATAAGTTGGGTACTTCCAGCCCTCCCTGCCTGCGAGAAGGTATAGTATGGTGAATGTAACTCTAGGACTTTTATTATTCCAGATAAATCTCAATAGTTGCCTCTGAAATTCTGTTGTGGCAGCATGTGAGATAGGAAGGTATAAAGTTCGGAAGTAGTATAGTATTTTCGGCAATCTTAACATCTTGTAAAGCACTATCCTACCAGCTGTTACAGCTGTGGCAGAGAAGAATGATTTGTCTTCTATATGTTCTCAATGGGGTCGGCGCTGCTGCCGCCGGCCCCATTGAGCGCATATAGAGAAGAGAACAGGAATCGCAGATCGCAGATAGGTGCGATCTGCGATTTCTGTTCTATAATTTATTGGACGAGCGCATAAAAAGCGCTCATGTGTCCGATACCATTGCAAAGCAATGGTTTTAAAAAATCGCCGGACGCATGCGCATGCGCAAATCGTGTGAAAAAAACCCGTCTGACTAAGGCCTTAGAGTAAAAAAAATATATGTGAAACATGCTTGCAGAAAAATAGAAGGCAGCCCAAAAGGTGCCTGTAAATGATGCATGAAGGAAGCCTAACTGCGAGATTTAGATTTGGTTAAGGGCCATTCTGCAATATTTTAGGGAAATAATATGGGCATAATTTGTAGAATATATAGATGCACTGATAGTATGACCACAGTAAAAATCTTGATCAACCATTTCAGTGAACTTCACTTAGGAATAAGAAATGCCAGCCTTCATGCTTTAAAATGCTGAAGGCAGATGGTGTCCTTCATTTTGGCAGGATGCACTGACAACACAAAAGCAAGAACCAATTTCAAGGATAATAATTCTCCTTCTTCAAGAAAACATGGCATGCCAGCTGTTTTTCTTGGCAGAAGGTCTGGATAGTGTCCCTTCCACATTTTAAGGTCATGTATTGTTTTTTTTTTTAAGTTGCCACTGTTCTATCAGTATCTTTAGACAGGGATGAGTACATCACACAGGAACTCAACCGGGTTCAGTCTTTCTGCTGCCTTAGTTTAACAATGAGATCCTCCTTTGACCACCACACTATTGCAGGTTGCAAATGAAAAAATATTACCTTTAAGGTATATATAGACATGTCAAATCTGCTGCCGATTTTACACAATGGAAAAGCAGTGACTCTGCAGCTGCAAAATCCGCACGAAAGGCAACAAATTTCCAATGAATGTTAATGCGATGTCCTATCTCAAGGGATGAAATCTCTGGGGAAAATGCCCAGGAGGAAGCCATAGATGTCAGAACCCAAGTTGAGCTGTGAGGATTAGATCACAGGAAGTTTGCTGTTTTATATGCTGTTTTATCAACTCCCTTAAGCTAGGTACACAAATCCCTTCCAGTAATCTGTGTGGTACACATAGAATGTGTGGGACAGCCGCCTGATCTAATAGTGTAGACATCATTAATAAGTTTCAAGCCTATGTGGAGCACTACATGTATATTTGTCTTTCAGTATACTGCTGGGAACTCATGTCTGTCCATTCCTATGAATCTCTTTATCAGGAAGTATGGCGGTTTTAAGTGTTTTTTTGGCAAAATGTCTTTTTTGTTTTCCATCCACCTTTCACAAAAAAAGTTGATTAATGATATACAATATATCATGTATTTAAAAAATGGTGTAATTAGAAAAAATATGGCTCATACTGCAAAAAAACAAGCCCTCAAATGTCCACAGAAAATTTAAAAAAGCTACTATTTTTGGAATGCAGTGATGAAAAAACTGAAAAGAAATTGCTTAGTCAATAAGCCCCAAGATAGGCTGGTCATTAAGAGGTTAATGAGTCCTGTATAACATAAATAGTTTTATATGAAGAACATGTACGTTGAAAAAACTACAATGTTCCTAATTTGAGCATAATATTTAGCAATATTTGAAAGTTCTTGATGAAAATACAAAACAAAAAATTAACTGGTTCAAAGTCATCCAGAAAAGTCTGCATTGCCTGCTTGATAAGAAATGAATTAAGCTCAAATCCCTTTGTAAATGTGAGCGAGGTTCTATTGAATTCACAATTTTTTTTATATTAACAGGTGCAATATTACATTTGTATAAGTGTGCAATATAAATATTAAGAGATTAGGAAACTATTCACAGTGGACCTATAAAGCAAAGAAAACATCTGTTTAATATCCTGACGGAGCACTAAATATGTATTCTTTAAAGTTTATCAGAATTGTGGCGATGAATAACTAAACACTTAGTTTGCTAACCGAATTCTGGATAGATCCCTGGATGAAAGTAATGGCATTTTTCAACAAATGAGCTTGTAAAATGTTGTTGATTTTTACATTATGAACTGTGAATATAGAAAAGTTGGGATTTCCTATGTAATTGAAACCTTTTGGTTTAAAAGGTAAAATTATTATTTTGAGATGTGCTGGTACTTACTACCAGAAGCCTTTGCTAATGATGTCACAGCTGTGATACGTCTCACTAAAACAGGAAAATCGCCTTTTGTGAATTACCTCAACTTAATAACGCATTTATTGAGAAGTTGTGACTCTATAAACTAATTCTGAAATGTAATTTTTTTAATAAAATAATTAATTCAAAAGATATTCAAGTATTAACATTGTAACTAGAGATGAGCGAGCACCAAAATGCTCGGGTGCTCGTTACTCGAGTCGAACTTTCTGCGATGCTCGAGAGTTCGTTTCGAGTAACGAACCCCATTGAAGTCAATGGGTGACTCGAGCATTTTTGTATATCGCCGATGCTCGCTAAGGTTTTCATTTGTGAAAATCTGCAAAACACAAGAAAGTGATGGAAACGACACAGAAACGGATAGGGCAGGCAAGGGGCAACATGTTGGGCTGCATCTCAAGTTCCCAGGTCCCACTATTAAGCCACAATAGCGGCAAGAGTGAGCCCCCCACTGTCAGCGTAAAGATCGTTCTCCTCTGCCACAGCTGTAACAGCTGTGGCAGAGAAGAACGATGTTAGCCCATTGAATTCAATGGAGTCGGCAATACAGCCGGCTCTATTGAAAGCAATGGGTTGCCGGCGTACGCGGGATGAATTGTCAGGAAGGGCTTAAATATATAAGCCCTTCCCTACAATTCATCCAGAAATGTGTAAAAATAAAAAATATATATATACTTACCTGGTCCCGGCAGAACGATGTTAGCCCATTGAATTCAATGGAGCCGGCAATACAGCCGACTCCATTGAAAGCAATGGGCTGCCGGCGATCGCGGGATGAATTGTCGGGAAGGGGTTAAATATATAAGCCCTTCCCTGCAATTCATCCAGAAATGTGTAAAAATAAAAAATATATATATACTTACCTGGTCCCGGCAGACGGAGTTCAGCGCGACAGGCTGCAGTTCTCCTGAACTGCTCTGAACAGCTGTGAGTAGTATTCAGCAGCCGGGGATTTAAAATCCCCGCCTGCTGAATGAGATGCCTCTGATTGGTCACAGCCTGACCAATCAAAGGCATCCCTCACTTACACCCATTCATGAATTCATGAATGGGTGAGTGAGGGCTGCCTCTGATTGGCTCAGCGCAGGGACAGCTGAGAGCTGCTCCTGAGCCAATCAGAGGTGCTCGTCTCGAGTAACGAGCATCTCGAGCACCCTAATACTCGAACGAGCATCAAGCTCGGACGAGTATGCTCGCTCATCTCTAATTGTAACCAATAATAAAAAGGTGTGTGAAATATGATGCATAGCAAAAGAGAAAATAAACAATGCTCAGCTTAAGGGCTTGTTCAGATGAACATAGTTATCAGCGCTGCTAGCAGCTAGAAAAGCTCGCTGCTAACAGCACCACGAAGATCACATGAATGGGCACCTCCAAGGTGCAGGCTGCAAGCTTTCCAGGCTCCAACAGGAACCTTTGGTAAGCACGCAGCAAAGAAAGGACATGTCCTATCTTTTCCTGCACCTTGAAACCGACATGAGAATTTGCACTTGCATGCCCTTTCCTTTGTTAGGTGCGTGGAGTTTCATGCATCTAACAACTTCCAAGTGAACGCTTCTATAGGAACTTATTGGTTTATATTAGAAGCTTGGTCTGTGCGCTGCTGGCAGCACAAAAAAAACTATGTTCATCTATATGAGCTCTAATTTTCTATCTTGTCTAATGAAGACTGTTGACTTAAAACCAACTAAGTTCAAATTATTTTTTATTTGGATAAAACTGCAATGTAATCAAATTGAGCTGAGCATTTTGCTTTCTTTTTTGCTACTCATTCATATTGCACATACTTAACAAATTGGTTAAAATATTAATACATGAATGCCTTTTAATTAATTTTTTTTTCATAATAGCTGATATGTATTTTTAAATTAGTCTCTAAGATCACCACTTGGCAGTGAATGCAGCACTGATTATTACCAACTGAAGGAGCAGTCCTCTAATGAATGGTATTGCAAATAGGCTTGCATTATTAAGTGACAACATATATTACAATATAATTTTGAGATTTACTTTGCAATTCTGGGGTACATACAACTTTTAATTTTTTTTATTCCACTTTTTTGTGGGCTGCTGAGGTGACCAAAAACAGAGATTTTAATAGGTAAGATTTTATGGACGTTGAAATACTAAGTATGTTTTGTTTTGGTTGTTGTTGTATATATGTTTCTACATATAATAGGAATGGATTTATAATTTTTAATATTGTTGTGAGTATTTTTATTTGTTACGAAATGAAGCTTTAACCATGTGATTGCCTGATCGTTTGTACAATTCACTGCAATCCTTCTTTATTGTAGTGTATTCTTCTCGTGACCACATCCTATTATAGCCTGGCAGAGTAAGGGTTTAGTATGTATATTACGATGGCAGTCCTGGAGGCCTTCATAAGGCCACCAACTGCCCTGACAACCACTCAGCAGCCCATATTTGTGACCATCCAATTATATGCTATGGTCATTATTAGCATACTCGTCCGAGCTTGATGCTCGTTCGAGTATTAGGGTACTCGAGATACTCGTTACTCGAGACAAGCACCAAGCGGTACTCGAGTCAATTCCATTTCCTTCCCTGCATGTTTAGCGCTATTTTCTGGCCAATAGACATGCAGGGAAGGCATTACAACTTCCTCCTGTGACGTTCCAGCCCTATCCCACCCCCCTGCAGTGAGTGGCTGGTGAGATCAAGTGACCGCCGAGTATTTAAAGAGGTCCTACCCGCGGCTCGCCTCAGACACACACTGGGAGAGATCAAGAAGAGTGCTGCTGCTATAGGGAGAGTGTTAGTGTAGGATCCTGTCCTCAAGAACCCCAACGGTCCTTCTTAGGGCCACATCTGACCGTGTGCATTACTGTTGTGGCTACTGGGAGCAGTTTTGCACCAAAATTTTTTTTTTCATCTCGGGCTGTGCAGGCTATTACAGCTATAGCGTTCTAAGTCTGCAGTCTGTAATACAGAGTATAGGGAAAGTGGTGCAGAGACATGGACAGTGGTAGTGTAGGATCCTGTCTACAAGAACCCCAACGGTCCTCCTTAGGGATACCTCTGACCGTGTGCATTTTACAGGTTGTCCGGTGGGAGTTGTAGTGCATCACTATTGCAGAGCCAGACCTTTTTGCAGCCTTCTGTATAATTTTTTTCTGGCTGCAGGTTGCGTTACATTACCGCTGTCAGCCTCCAACTGTACGCCAATAATTCCATAATTTTTTACACCAGTCTGTGTCTGCTGTGAACTTTACGCACAGCGTACGGCCACAGACACTGATAGAGGGAAAGTCATATACACGCTATATAGCCTGTATTTTTTTTCAAAAAAATTAAAATAAAAGCTCCTTCGTTGGGCTACCTCTGAAATTTACTGGGTGTCTGGTGGGAGTTGCAGTGCATCAGTATTGCACAGCTAGGCCTGTTTGCAGCCTTCCATATTCTTTGTTTCTGCCTGGAGTTAGCGTTACAATACCGCTGTCAGCATCCAACTGTACGCAAATAATTCCATAATTATTTACACCGCTCTGTGTCTGCTCTATTCGTAATCCACCATGCTGAGGGGTAGGGCTCGAGGACGTGGACGTAGATGTGGGCGAGGACGCTGAGCTCCAAGTGAGGGTGGGGGCACAGGCAGAGTTCCTGGTCCAGGTGAATCGCAGCCGGCTGCTGTGGGATTAGGAGAGAGGCAAGTTTCTGGGGTCCCCAGCTTCATATCACAATTTGTGGGTCCGCGTGGTAGACCTTTATTACAAACAGAGCAGTGTGAGCAGGTCCTGACGTGGATGGTAGAAAATGCATCCAGCAATGTATCGACCACCCAGTCTTCTACGCCGTCCACTGCTGCAACTCTGAATCCTCTCGCTGCTGCTCCTCCTTCCTCTCAGCCTCCTCACTCCATGAAAATGACACATTCTGATGAGCAGGCAGACTCCCGGGAACTGTTCTTGGGCCCCTGCCTTGATTGGGAAAAAATGGTTCCTCTCTCACCTGAGGAGTTTGTCGTGACCGATGCCCAACCTTTGGAAAGGTCCCGGGGTCTGGGTGATGAGGCTGGGGACTTCCGGCAACTGTCTCAAGAGCTTTCAGTGGGTGAGGAGGACGATGATGATGAGACACAGTTGTCGATCAGTGAGGTAGTAGTAAGGGCAGTAAGTCCGAAGGAGGAGCACACAGAGGATTCGGAGGAAGAGCCGCTGGACGATGACCCCACCTGGTTTGCTAAGCCAACTCAGAACAGGTCTTCAGAGGGGGAGGCAAGTGCAGCAGCAGGACAGGTTAGAAGAGGCAGTGGGGTGGCCAGGGGTAGAGGCAGGGCCAGAGCAATGAATCCCCCAACTGTTTCCCAAAGCACCCCCTCGCGCCAAGCCACCGTGCAGAGGCCTAGGTGTTCAAAGGTGTGGATGTTTTTCAGTGAGAGCACGGACGACTGACAGACAGTGGTGTGCAACCTGTGTCTTGCCAAGATCAGCCGGGGAGCCACCACTATGAGCCTCACCACCACCAGCATGCGCAAGCATTTGATGGCCAAGCACCCCACAAGGTGGGACGAAGGCCGTTCACCGCCTCTGGGTCGCACCACTGCCTCTCCCCCTGTGCCCTAACCTGCCACTCAGATCCAACCCCCCTCTCAGGACACAGGCACGAGCGCCTCCCGGCCTGCACCCACACCCTCACCTCCGCTGTCCTCGACCCCATCCAGCAATGTCTCTCAGCGCAGCGTCCAGCTGTCACTAGCGCAAGCGTTGGAGCAAAAGCGTAAATATGCTGCCACACACCCGCACGCTCAAGCTTTAAATGTGCACATTGCCAAATTGATCAGCCTGGAGATGCTGCCGTACAGGCTTGTGGAAATGGAGGCTTTCAAAAACATGATGTCGGCGGCGGTCCCACGCTACTCCGCCCTCAGTCGCCACTATTTTTCCTGGTGTGCCGTCCCAACCCTACACCAGCACGTCTCCCGCAACATCAATCGTGCCCTCACCAATGCGGTTACTGGGAAGGTCCACTTAACCACGGACACATGGACAAGTACTGGCGGGCAGGGCCACTATATCTCCCTGACGGCACATTGGGTGAATTTGGTGGAGGCTGGGACCTAGTCAGAGCCTGGGACCGCACACGTCCTACCCACACCCAGAATAGCGGGTCCTGCCTCGGTGCGGGTATCTGCGGCGTTTTATGCCACCTCCTCCAAACCCTCCACCTCTACCTCTCAATTAAGAAGTGTGAGCACGTCGCCAGCAGTCGGTAGTGCGTGGCGCGGCAGCACGATGGTGGGCAAGCATCAGCTAGCCGTGCTGAAACTAATCAGCTTGGGTGACAAGAGGCACACGGCCCCGAGCTGTTGCAGGGTCTGACAGAACAGACGGACCCCCAGCTTTTGCCGCTGAGCATCCAACCAGGCATGGTCATGTGTGACAACGGCCGTAACCAGTAAACTTTGAGGAGTCTACCCAGATGGTGAGTGGCAATGCGCCAATCATTAGCGTTACCATCCTGCTGCTTTGCCTGCTGAGAGGTTCACTGCAAAGCATAAAGACCGACGCTTTGCGGTTGGAACAGGAGATGGGGGATGACAGTATGTCGCTTGATAGCCAGACCACCCTCATGTCTATATCTCGCGCGTTTTGGAGGAGGAGGAGAAGGGGGAAGAGACAGCTGGGTACACTGCAGAGGGTACCCATGCTGCTTGCCTCTCATCTGTTCAGCGTGTATGGGCTGTAGAGGAGGAGGATCCTGAAAGTCATCTTCCTAGTGAGGACAGCGATGTGTTGCGTACTGGTACCCTGGCACACATGGCGGACTTCATGTTAGGCTGCCTTTCTCGTGACCCTCGCGTTAGATGCATTCTGGCCAACACAGATTACTGGGTGTACACCCTGCTCAACCCACGGTATAAGGAGAACCTTTCCACTCTCATTCCCGAAGCGGAAAGGGGTACGAGAATGATGCAATACCACAGGGCCCTGGTGGAAAAAGTGATGCTAAACTTCCCATCTGACAGCGCTAGTGGCAGAAGACGCAGTTCCGAGGGCCAACTAGCAGGGGACACGGGGGGATCAGGCAGCATGTCCAACGCAGGCAGGGGAACACTCTCCAAGGCCTTTGCCAGCTTTATGGCTCCCCAGCAAGACTGTGTCACCACTCCCCAGTCAAGGCTGAGTCGGAGGAAGCACTGTAAAAAGATGGTGAGGGAGTACGTAGCCGATCATACCACCGTCCTCCGTGATGCCTCTGCTCCATACAACTATTGGGTTTCAAAGCTGGACATGTGGCATGAACTTGCGCTGTACGCCCTGGAGGTGCTGGCCTGCCCTGCCGCTACCGCCTTGTCAGAGACGGTGTTTAGTGCAGCTGGGGGAATCATCACGGATAAGCGTACCCGCCTGTCAACTGCCAGTGCTGACATGCTTATACTCATAAAGATGAACAAAGGCTGGATTTCCCCAGACTTCTCTTCTCCACCGGCGGAGAGCAGCGGAACCTAATGATTCATTTCCTTGCAAACGGAGAAAAAAGCATTCTCAATCACCATCAAAAACGGGAACTAGCTTTGTCAATCACTCTTGGATATTATTACTCCTCCTACTCCTCATCCTAAAACAGCGTGTCATCACGCTGAACTGCCAATTTTTCTGCGGCCCAAAAGGCTCTGCTTACAATTTGTTTGCAATTTTTCAAAGTTTCAAAAGTATTGTATTGATACTTTAACAGTCAGAAACCATTTTTTTTCACAGGGCTGCCTCCAGGCCCTGTTACAAATTAAGCAACAGCGAGCTGTATCTTTAAAAAAATGTTTATGGGTTTCACCTGCCCTCGCGGTTGAGCAATATTTCAGGGGTACACTTGTACTCTTGGTACACTAATTTTTCTGGCCCTCGCCTATACTGTTATCTAACTAATTTTTCCAACCTTCGCCTACACTCATGGTACACCAATGTTTCAGGGTTTCGCCTATACTCTTGCTACAGAAATGTTACAGGGGTCTGCCTATACTTCTGCTACAGAAATGTTACTGGGGTATGCCTATACCTTTGCTGCAGGAATGTTACAGGGGTCTGCCCACACTTCTGCTACAGAAATGTTACTAGGGTCTGCCTATACTTTTACTACAGAAATGTTACAGGGGTCTGCCTATACTTCTGCTACAGAAATGTTACTGAGGTCTGCCTATACATCTGCTACAGAAATGTTACTGGGGTCCGTCTATACCTTTGCTACAGGAATGTTACAGGGGTCTACCTATTCTTCTGCTACAGAAATGTTACTTGGGTCTGTCTATACTTTTACTACAGAAATGTTACTGGGGTCTGCCTATACCTTTGGTACAGGAATGTTAAAGGGATCTCCCTCTACTTTTACTACAGAAATGTTACTGGGGTCTGCCTATACTTCTGCTACAGAAATGTTACTGGAGTCTGCCTATACTTTTACTACAGAAATGTTACTGGGCTCCACCTATACTTTTACTACAGGAATGTTACAGGGTTCTGCCTATTCTTCTGCTACAGAAATGTTACTGGGGTCTGCCTATACCTTGCTACAGAAATGTTACTGGGGTCTGCCTATACCTTTGCTACCGGAATGTTACAGGGGTCTGTCTATACTTCTGCTACAGAAATGTTACAGGGGTGCCTATACTTTTGCTACAGAAATGTTACTGGGGTCCGCCTATACTTTTACTACAGGAATGGTACAGGGGTCTGCCTATTCTTCTGCTAAAGAAATGTTACTGGGGTCTGCCTATACCTTTGCTACAGAAATGTTACTGGCGTCCGCCTATACCTTTGCTACAGAAATGTTTTTGGGGTCTGCCTATACTTCTGCTTCAGAAATGTTACAGGGGTTTGCCTGTATCTTGGCTACAGAAATGTTACTGGTGTCTGCCTATACCTTTGCTACAGAAATGTTACTGGGGTCTGCCTATACCTGTGCTACAGGAAATTTACTGGAGTCTGCCTATACTATGGGTGCACAAAGAATTCCCATTGCAGTGTTTTATGTATCTGGCACAAATACACTGACTGACTAGAGCAGAAATGTGGGCCGAGGCCAAGGTCCTTGACGGGGTGAAACTCTCCCATGTTTGGGCACTCTGATTTTCTTCCTGTGTAATACCATCTTTGTGCACTGACATAATAGACTAGTCCAAGGAACTCAAAGACCTCCCCTTGCGGTGTTGAGCTATCTGTGTGGGGACACATGGATTTCCCATTGCTATGTAACTCACGGCACCTTGGGTCACACAAGGTGGAGGCAGGGACCGAGCCTAACCCTGGGCCCGCTCATATACTTCCCACACAGACTATAGCGAGTCCTGGTCATGGTTTCTTGGCCGTGTAATGCCACCTCCTTCTCTTGCTTGGGGTCAGGGGATCAGAACTGGGCAACATGTATTTTCTCTCGTGTTACCACAGTTAACTGAGGCACTGGTTTGGGCCAAACAAAAGAAGCGTTACTGCATTAATGAGACGTTCACAGCTGTACTAGCATCGGAGTCCGCTTTTGTGCCCACAATTGCTGAGGGTGTGGGCAGAGGATGAAGTCCTGAGGGAAATGCAACTGCGCCAGGTTTGACCAGTGAAACTTCTTCCTGGTTAATCCAATCTTTGGAGCCGTGAAAGCAACCGTAACTGATTTAATGAGATGTTCACAGCTGTACTAGCATCGGCGTCTGTTTTATGTCCACCATTGCTGAGGGTGTGGGCAGAGGCCTATGTCCTGGGGAAAACGCAACTGCGCCAGGTTTGGCCCGTGAAACTTCTTCCTGGTCAATCCAGTCTTTGGAGTGGTAAAAGCAACCATAACTGATTTAACGAGACGTTGACTGCTGTATTAGCATTGGAGTCTGCTTTATGCCCACAATTGCTGAGAGTGTGGGCAGAGGCCTATGTCCTCGGGGAAATGCAACTGCGCCAGATTTGGCCTGTGGAACTTCTTTCTGGTTAATCCAGTCTTTGGAGCGGTGAAAGCAAGCGTAACTGATTTAATGAGACGTTTACTGCTGTACTAGCATCTGACTTCGCTTTATGCCCACGATTGCTGAGGTTTTTTAGCAGAGGGCTATGTCCTGGGGGAAATGCAACTGCGCCAGGTTTGGCCCGTGGAACTTCTTCCTCGTCAATCCAGTCTTTGGAGCAGTGAAAGCAACCATAACTGATTTAATGTTACGTTCACTGCTGTACTAGCATTGGAGTCCGCTTTATGCCCACGATTGCTGAGGGTGTGGGCAGAGGCCTATGTCCTGGGGGAAATGCAACTGCGCCAGGTTTGGCCTGTGGAACTTCTTTCTGGTTAATCCAGTCTTTGGAGCGGTGAAAGCAACCGTAACTGATTTAATGAGACGTTTACTGCTGTACTAGCATCTGACTTTGCTTTATGCCCACGATTGCTGAGGTTTTTTAGCAGAGGCCTATGTCCTGGGGGAAATGCAACTGCGCCAGGTTTGGCCCGTGGAACTTCTTCCTCGTCAATCCAGTCTTTGGGGCAGTGAAAGCAACCATAACTGATTTAATGTTACGTTCACTGCTGTACTAGCATTGGAATCCGCTTTATGCCCACGATTGCTGAGGGTGTGGGCAGAGGCCTATGTCCTGGGGGAAATGCAACTGCGCCAGGTTTGGCCTGTGGAACTTCTTTCTGGTTAATCCAGTCTTTGGAGCGGTGAAAGCAACCGTAACTGATTTAATGAGACGTTTACTGCTGTACTAGCATCTGACTTCGCTTTACGCCCACGATTGCTGAGGTTTTTTAGCAGAGGCCTATGTCCTGGGGGAAATGCAACTGCGCCAGGTTTGGCCTGTGGAACTTCTTCCTCGTCAATCCAGTCTTTGGAGCGGTGAAAGCAACCGTAACTGATTTAGTGAGACTTTCACAGCTGTACTAGCATCCGAGTCCGCTTTATGCCCACGATTGCTGAGGGTGTGGGCAGAGGCCGAGGTCCTCAGCGGAGTGAAAGTCTGACATGTTTGGGCACTGTAATTGCTTCATGTTTAATACTTTCCTTGGGTTACTTTGGCTCGCCTATGCTGTGAGTGCACAAAGACTTCCCATTGTGTTGCTTTACCTGTCTGGCACAAATACACTGACTGACTAAGGTAGATATGTGGGCCGAGGTCCTTGGCGGGGTGAAACTCTCCCATGTTTGGACGCTCTGATTTCTTCTTGTGTAATACCATCTTTGTGCACCGAAAGCATAGGCAAGCCCAAGGAACTCAAAGATTTCCATTGCGGTGTTGAGCTATCTAACACCTACACAGAATAAATTGTGTGGGGACACATGGATTTCCCATTGCTATGTAACTCGCGGCACCTTGGGTCACACAAGGTGGAGGCTGGGACCGAGCCTGACCCTGGGCCCACTCACGTGCTTCTCACACAGAGTATTGCTGCATTGTGGGGATGTGTAGAAATGCTGGCACCTGAGTCCCCTTTATGCCCACGTTTGCGTCTCCTGACAATTTTGTGACGGAGGTGGCACGGGATTGGAATGATGATCGTACGTCAATCTATCATCAATTCTCAACAGCATTGTGGGCTATCGCCCACACTTTCAAAGACGGTCGCTGACTGGCCCTGCCAACCCTCTGCAGTGTGTTCCTCCGGTTCCTCCTCATCCATAAGCGCTTATAAATAGACATGAGGGTGGTGTGGATATGAAGCGAGCGTGTGACATTAGGGCAGCTGAATGCTGCGCAAGGAAACTTTTGTGTGCGATATGGACGCAGGATCGTGCGGGGGGGGGGGGGTGTTTGGACAGCAATGCCAGCATGTAACCCAGAAGAAGAGGCAGCTGTGTCACTCGCAGGCAGTGATTGTCCTTGGTTGCAGGTAGTGTGGTGCTTAGCTAAGGTGTGCCTTGCTAATGAGGGTTTGTCCCAAGTAAAAATTGTTAGGGGGGTGACACCAGACTCTTGCCCCCATTTTGACTTCAATGGGGTTCGTTACTCGAAACAAGCTCTCGAGCATTGCGAAAAGTTTGACTCGAGCAACGAGCACCCGAGCATTTTGGTGCTCGCTCATCTGTAGTAGCTAATATTAATCAACTGATTTGAAACAGTTAGAAATATAAAAATAATCCCCCAAAAAGTTTTCAAACGTCCAGAAGATAGCATTTAATTTTGTTAATTTAATTAACCAAATGTGGTGGAAAATAAAACCATGAAAAATATCTTAATTTTAAGAATTATGCTTTATAAGCCTAGGAAATGTAAAATGAGCTTTGTATTTTGTAAATGATGGCCAATACACTCCATAAAACAGCAATCTACAGGCATAAACAATTTCATGCAATAAGCAGTTACTATTTTAAAACTGAGATGGAGAGTTTAAAGGCTGAAAACAAATTGTTTTGAATTAGAAATGTGCAGTGTAAAAAAGCAAATTGACTTGATTTAAATAAGATAATGATAGCAAGTTCAACAAAAATGTGCATAGAGATGGTAATAAATATGTAGATTACATAGGTTAGGTTAGAGATAAACAAAATGATTAGGGTGGAATTACGGGCAATATTTCCATGTCTTGGAGAACTGTAACACTTCAGATTTTAATGGGCATTTCAAGGGTTAAAATGAATAAACACATCCAAGATCAAATTATGATTCAAACCAATAAAAAGGTCCAAAATGCTAATTGAGTCCTTCTCTTGTGACATTTTTGACATTTAAAGGGTTATGGGAGCATAAAAATATAGAATATATGTACCTAATATGGTAGTAACATTGTGTATAAGGCTGAAGAAGGACTTATGTTCATCCAGTTTAGTTTATTATCCTGCAATGTTAATTCAGAGAAAGGCAAAAATCCTATGTGGTAGAATCCTATTTTCCTAATTTTAAGAAAAAAATATGTTTCTAACTACAAATCTAGCAATCAAAATAACTCCTATCATTAATTTCTAGTTCCTGTCACTAGTATGCAGGGTTTTTTCATCAATACTCTTCTTCATGACAAAATAAATGTTTACAAACAATTACAGATTAAGTGTGGGTTCACACCAGCGTGTTTTTGCACTACATAGGTGCATACATAGGTGTGTACCTAGGTACAAGCAAAAACAGGCGTGAACACAGCTGAAGGAAGGTGAGTATTGTTGCTTTTTTTTTTTTTTTTAATACACTTTTTTAAATAGCTTTTCAGGGAAGGGCTTATGAAACCCTTCCCTGAAAAAGCATTGACGGGGATGCCGGCAGCAGGATTCTCTACCGCATCTGTCATGTGTGACAGCTGCAGTTGAGAATTGAAGAATTCCTCTGCTGCATCTGCCACAGATGTGGCAGATGTAGCAGCAGGGAATTCTTTTAACTAGCGGGGTAAAGGAAACATCTGCTGCATGTGGCAGATGTGTTCTTCATGCCCGCGGGGGTCACGGCAGCGGCGGAGAGGTAAGTTTTGTTTTCTTTTAAACAAAAATGTTTATTTTCCAGGTAAGGGCTTATATGTAAAGCCCTTCCCTGAAAAAGAATGCAGGGGTGACGGCAGACCATTGCTTTCAATGGAGCCATGGGCAGCCGCGGCTCCATTGAAAACAATGCGTGCATTTCCAATGGTGCACGCATGTCCTATCTTTGCAGGCACGCACCTCACGTACCTGCAAAGTACGGACATGTGAACACACCAACACGCTCGTGTGAACCCACCCTAAGCCTTTAGTGATAGCGTCATAAATATATTATGGCTCTTCGTCCTGGGCATCTCGCTCTTGCAACAACCTGTACAAATAATTTAAAAAATGTCAGATTTGCTATTTTTGTGCATGTATCCTAAAATGGTATCAATGAAAAGTACAACTCCTTAAAAAAAAAAACCTAACATAGCTCTGTAGGTGGAAAACTAAAAAAAGTTATGGGTCTATTATTACTTCTATAAAAAAGTGGTTTTATTGTGTAAAAGTAGTAAAACCTTTTAAAAACTATATACATTTATTTGTTATCAACAGTGTAATAAAATGAATCCTCTTTATTGAGTACTCATTAAAATTATATAAAAAATAGGATATCGCAGCACTGAAAACCGACATTTCCTTATATCAAATTTCATATCCTAGCAGTTTATTCTAGCAAATGTTTCATAAAAATATTTGAATTACATAAATCTAAAGTACAAAAAGTGCAAAAATTACATCAATGTATTAAATGAAATTCACCATAGAAAACATCAACCCATTTATCAAGGAAAGTTAGGAGAGGATGGTGTCAGCCCCAACTCACATGGCAATCTTAGATTATAAATAGATTAATTACTAGAGATGAGCGAGCACCAAAATGCTCGGGTGCTCGTTACTCGGGACGAAATTTTCGCAATGCTCGAGGGTTCGTTTCGAGTAACGAACCCCATTGAAGTCAATGTGCGACCCGAGCATTTTTGTATATCGCCGATGCTCGCTAAGGTTTTCGTTTGTGAAAATCTGGGCAATTCTACAAAGTGATGGGAACGACACAGCAACGGATAGGGCAGGCGAGGGGCTACATGATGGGCTGCATCTCAAGTTCCCAGGTCCCACTATTAAGCCACAATAGCGGCAAGAGTGCCCCCCCCCCCGCACTGTCAGCGTAAAGATCGTTCTCCTCTGCCATAGCTGTAACAGCTGTGGCAGAGAAGAACGATGTTTGCCCATTGAATTCAATGGAGCCAGCAATACAGCAGGTTCCACTGAAAGCAATGGGCTGCCGGCGTGCGCGGGATGAATTGTCGGGAAGGGCTTAAATATATAACCCATTCCCTGCAATTCATCCAGAAATGTGTTACAATAAAAATATATACCGGCGTATAAGGCGACGGGGCGTATAAGACGACCCCCCCAACTGTCACCTTATACGCTGGCAATACAGTGGAGCAAAGAATAAAAATCATTACTTACTTCTTCTGACGTTCTGCGGGGCTCCTGCAGGCTGTTGCTCCCTCCTGGTCCACGGCAGAGTATTGCTTTCTGGACGCAGGGCTTGAAATCCCCGCCTCCAGAAACACAGCCAATCACAGCCATTCAATGACATCATTGTCATTGGCTGTGATTGGCTGAAGGCACGTGTGTTTCTGGAGGTGGGGATTTAAAACCCTCCGTAGAGAAATCAATGCTCTGCCGGGAACCAGGAGGGAGCAACAGCCTGCAGGAGCACCGCAGAACACCAGGAGGGAGTGACAGCCTTCAGGAGCGCCGCAGAACGTCAGAAGAAGTAAGTAATGATTTTTATTCTTTGCTCCACTGTATTGCCGGCGTATAAGGTGACAGTTGGGGGGTCGTCTTATACGCCCCGTCGCCTTATACGCCGGTATATATTTTTATTGTAACACATTTCTGGATGAATTGCAGGGAAGGGGTTATATATTTAACCCCTTCCCGACAATTCATCCTGCAATCGCCGGCAGCCCATTGCTTTCAGTGGAACCTGCTGTATTGCTGGCTCCATTGAATTCAATGGGCAAACATTGTTCTCCTCTGCCACAGCTGTTACAGCTGTGGCAGAGAAGAAGGATTTGTCTTCTATATGTTCTCAATGGGGTCGGCGCTGCTGCCGCCGGCCCCATTGAGCGCATATAGAGAAGATTTATGGCCTTAAGAAGGACCGTTGGGGTTCTTGAAACCTAAAATACTCCTAACACTCTCCCTATAGCAGCTCCAACACGATAGCACTTTCCCTGAACTAGTGTCAGAATGCATCTGAGGTGAGCCGCGGGACGGGCAGATTTCAATACTCGGGTGACACCTAATCTCGCCAGCCACTCACTGCAGGGGGGTGGTATAGGGCTTGAACGTTGCAGGGGGAAGTTGTAATGCCTTCCCTGTCTTTCTATTGGCCAGAAAAGCGCGCAAATTTCTCAGGGAAGAAAGTGAAAGTAAATCGAACATCACGTGGTACTCGTTACGAGTAACGAGCATCTCGAACACGCTAATACTCGAACCAGTATCAAGCTCGGACGAGTATGCTCGCTCATCTCTATTAATTACACTTGGACAGAAAGGAAGGAATTAGATACAGATAGCATTAATCTGCATAGGTACATTTTGTTGGTCTCTATGTTGGATTGAATATATTTGTTATTGCTGTAATTGTATTGATCCGTATAACAAAGAAAAAAGGTAATTTATGCTGTTCAGAATGCTGCTGAAAAAAACAACAACAAAAAACTAATCTAGAAATGCTGTTTTTTGCTACTTCTACCTCAGAAATAGTGAAATAAAAAGTGATCAAAAGGTCAACCATAATGCAAAATGTTAACAAGAAAAACTAGAAGATGTCCCGCAAAAAAATAAGTCCGTATATAGCTCTTTCAATGAAAATATAAAAATGTTCTGAGTTTTGTAATGTGGCAAAATAGCAACACAAAAAAAACATATAAGCTTGGTACAACTGTTATTGTGCTGATCCAGAGAATAATACTGTCATATATTTCTTTTTTTATTGCATAGTCAACACCAATAAAACAAAACCTAAAAAACTATGCTGGAATTTTCTATACTTGGTGGTTGAGTAAGATTGTTTAAATTAGCAATTTAGTTCTGTTTCTGAAGAGAGACCAAGATGTCCAGATCTTTGTAAACACATCAGGACATTTGATCTCCCAACATGTAAATTCTTTAAGCTTATATACAGTCTGTCCAGGGGTCTTTTGACAGTGATGCAATTTTACTTTTTAACTTCTGTAAACAACCACAATAGATTTCAAACAGAGCAATCAAGAAGAAGACATGCATTCACACACCATGCTCTCTTGTAGACAGTTTTTCAAAATTTACAAAATTAAATGTTGGTACTATGTATTTACACATGGTGTGTCTGTAAAAAATAATTGTTTAGCTGGTTGTGGTAAAGGTTTAATAATGATTATTACCACCCCCATGAAACTCATCTCCTCTGTGTACCCAACTCTAAAGGTGGCTTTACAGCAGCGTGCTTTTGTGCGTGCATAGGTGCGTACATAAATGCACACCCAGGTACGTGCAAAAACACACATGAATGCAGTTCCATGCATTGCCTTCAATGGAGCCGCGGCTGCTGCCGGCAGCTCCATTGAAGGCAATGGTCTGCCGGCACCCCTTAAAGGAGATGTCTCGAGGAAGCAGTGAGTTTTTTTTTTTGCCCAGTCCCCCTTATTCAGCATACAAAACTAAGCACCCGTTTAAATGACTTTTAAAGCTGGTTTCTACTCACTGTTCCAGCGTTTCAGCAACTTTTAAAAACTTTTCCAAAGATGGCCGCCGGTTCTTCTCCCAAAGTGTACAGCCCTTGCTTCAGCCCGACGTGCGCGCTCCCGAGACACCAGTCACGTGATTCTGTTGATGACGTCATCTCTGGAGGCGGGGAATTCAAATGCTTGTAATCTCCATGGCAACCGGACGCCCCGCAGCCGCCGACCAGACGCCCCGCAGCCGCCGACCAGTCACCCACCGCCAGGCAGCAGGTAACCGGCGCTAGCCCCCGGCTCCCCAGCGCTAGACCCTCAGCCCAGGTGAAGGCCCCGGAGCCCAGCGCTAGTTCCCCCGGCCTAGCGACAGCCCCCCCATCGCAGCGACAGCCCCCCCGGCCTAGCGACAGCCCCCCCGGCCTAGCGCTAGTTCCCCCGGCCTAGCGACAGCCCCCCCATCGCAGCGACAGCCCCCCCGGCCTAGCGACAGCCCCCCCCGGCCTAGCGCTAGTTCCCCCGGCCTAGCGCTAGTTCCCCCGGCCTAGCGACAGCCCCCCCCATCGCAGCGACAGCCCCCCCGACCTAGCGACAGCCCCCCCCGGCCTAGCGCTAGTTCCCCCGGCCTAGCGCTAGTTCCCCCGGCCTAGCGACAGCCCCCCCATCGCAGCGACAGCCCCCCCGGCCTAGCGCTAGTTCCCCCGGCCTAGCGACAGCCCCCCCATCGCAGCGGCAGCCCCCCCGGCCCAGCGACAGCCCCCCCAGCGCAGCGGCAGCGCAGCGGCAGCCCCCCCGGCCCATCACTTACCTGGACGGCAGGACAGCTGGACGGCAGGACAGCTGGGCGGCTTCTCCGGACAGCTGGGCAGCTCTGCACCTTCCTCTAACAGAGGATGGTACAGAATGGCCGCTCCAGCGCGCTCCCGAGCAGTGACAGCTCATCTGCGCATGCGCAGAAGAGCTGTAGCGGGGAGCACACTGAAGCGGCTCGTGCTGAAAGGAGAAGACCGGACTGCGCAAGCGCGTCTAAAAAAGCAAGCTGCCAGCGAATTTAGACGGAACCATGGAGACGAGGACGCTAGCAACGGAGCAGGTAAGTGAATAACTTCTGTATGGCTCATATTTAATGCACGATGTATATTACAAAGTGCATTAATATGGCCATACGGAAGTGTATAACCCCACTTGGTTTCGCGAGACCACCCCTTTAATTGTTTTTCAGGGAAGGGCTTTATATAAAAGCCTTTCCCTGAAAAAAACAGGATTTTAGTGTAAAAAATAAAATAAAATAAATAATGCACGTATTGTCTTCAATGGAGCCGCAGCTGCTGCCGGCGGCTCCGTTGAAGACAATGGTCTGGCGTTACCCTTGAATTGTTTTTTGGGGAAATGCTTTACATATAAGCTCTTTTCTGAAAAACAAGAATTTTAGTGTAAAAAAAAAAATACCTACCTGTCCACCGCTGCCGTGTCCCCGCGGGGATAAGGAACACATCTGCTGCATGCGGCAGATGTTTCCTTCATCCCTGTGAGGAAAAATAATTCCCTGCTGCACCTGCCACATCTGTGACAAATGCAGCAAAGGAATTCTTCATTCCTGCGGGGAATAAATAATACCCTACCACAGCTGTCACTCCAGCTGCCGGCATCCTGTAATTGTTTTTCAGGGAAGGGCTTTAAATATAATTCAGTGCAGGAGAAGAGCTGGCTGGACACGGCTGAGCCCCGACAGCTGAAGAAAGGTGAGTATAGGTTTTTTTTTTATCTCTATCACATTTTTTTCTTGTTTTTCAGGACAGGACTTATATTTAAAGCCCTACCCTGAAAAACAATTACATGATGCCAGCAGCTGGATCCCCTACCGCAGTTGTCATGTGTGACAGCTGTGGCAGGGAATTCTTTATTCCCCGCAGGGATGAAGAATTCCTTTGCTGCATCTGTCACAGATGTGGCAGGTGCAACAGGGAATTCTTTTTCCTCACAGCGGTGAGGAAAACATCCGCCTCACGCGGCAGATGTGTTCTTCATCCCTACGGGGACATGGCAGCGGTGGACAGGTAAGTATTTTTTTTACATTTTTTTACACTTATATGTAAAGCTCTTCCCTGAAAAACAATTCAGGGGTGCCGGCAGATCATTGTCTTCAATGGAACCTCCGTCAGCAGCCGCGGCTCCATTGAAGACAATTAGTTCATTCCCTATGGTGCACGCATGTCCTATCTTTACAGGCACGCACCTGCAAAACATGGACATGTGAACACACCATAGGGGAGCCACCCTTAATGTGCATTGAGGCCTCGTTCACATGAGCGTGGATTTGCACGTACATACGCACGTGCAAAACCACTCGTCCATGTACGTGTCAAAACATGTGTAAACAAGGCTCCGTACCCATGGCACTCAGCCAATCACAGGCAGCACTCAGAAATTCCTTGAATTCAATGAATTCACAGCGCTCAGCCAATTAGACGCAGCCCTTTTAGGAGGCAGGGATTTTAAATCCCCACCTGCTGAAAGAGCTTCACCACAGTGCCAGCGATCAAGCAGAGAAGATGCACCTGAGCCCCGACAGCAGTGGTTAGGTGAGTATATGTTTTTTTAAATTTTTTACACAAGCTAGTGTCGATTTTCAGGGAGGGGCTTATATTTCTGACATTCCCAGTGCACGGATGTCCTATCTTTTGCAGGTGCGCACGTTTGCAGGCCTATAAAACATGGACATGCGAACACACCATAGGGAATCAATAGTTCTAATATACACGCACTTTTGCACGCCAAAGTGCAAATACGCGCTCGTGTGAATGAGGCCTTACACTGCAAAGATGATCGCTCAAAAGATGGCTTTAGAGCGATCATTTTGCATAAACTACTACTTGGTACTAATGCCTATTAGTACCAATTAGTAGCGTCTGAGCCGCCAGAAGCTGTAGTCAGGGAACAGACCACCGGCTGTTCCTGTTACGTGTGCTGCTGGGATCTGTGGTACTATGTACTCCTAGCAGCACAGTCAGGTGGTTGAGGGTTAATTGAGCTGGCTGGGTGTGGTACTTCCTGCTAGCCAATCTCCTGGATCTGTGCTCACATATAAACCCAGCTCCTGGTCAGTCTGGCTGGACCCTAGGGTGAGCACTCATGTTAGTTCTGTGTCCTGTAACTTGTTATCAGTCATGTTCAGCTTGTTCCCACTCTGATCTGTGTTTGCAAGTAAGTCTATTGTGTGGCTCTGCTTCCCCAAGATTGTCTGGACACCTGTAGTCCTAGTCTGCAGTACATGCAGCCCCCTTTTCCTTCCCCCCTGTACAGGTGCAGCCTCCAAAGGTCTTACTCTGGGTGTCAGTTGGTGTAACTGGACACTCCCCTATGTCAGCTTGTGTAGCTGACTGTCTATTCCCCCCGGTATGAGGACACATAGACTTGCGGTGAGTTCCTTCTGTGTGCATGTGATCTCTGAGTGGAGTCTGTCTGGCTGTGTGCCCTGTACTCTGTCCTGTTCCTGTTGCAAGTTTTGCTGAGTGATTTCTGTCTTGCTGGTTCATGTCCGTTTGTACGTTTAAATTCTGTCAGTTTCTTGTCAGTTCTCTGTGTGACCTGCTATCTGTGTCCTGTCCTGTTGCAGCTTTCTGTGTGAACTCTGTCCGATTCTGCTGGACTCCTGGTTAGTGTAGGGACTAGCGGTATAACCAGGAGCCGTGAAGTGGCCCGCTAGCTTTCAACATTTTGTTCAACATGTCAACTAATACCTGGTATTTATATTCAGCTTATCTGTTACTAGTAGTTGCATTGTGGCTGCTATATATGATCTGTGTTCTGGCTCTGTGCATCCTGTGGTTCTATCTCTGTCCTGTAGCATGTGTATGTCTCCTGTTCTGTGGTGTGGTTCCTAGGATCAGCTACGGCCCAGATCTGAAGACCGCTGGGCTGCCCTTATTGGGGCAATGTTCCCCGCTTAGGTAGGGCCGTGCCATCCTCCCACGTAGTACAGGGTCAGTTGCCTGAAACCTGTGTGAATGCTATGTGACCCTGGTGCTACCTGTGTGCGTCCATCCCATCCATTCTATCCCCTTTTGGAGTGCGATCGTGTGGGCTCCCGTGCTTAGGTTGCCCACACGATCGTAACAGTTCCTTGATTACATTCCTTTTGTTCTGCCAGTGGGGCTGATGACTGAGAACAGCTGATACAACGCAATCAGCAGTTTTCAGCAGTACCTGGGCAGAGCATAGCATGTGGTCCTGCTTATCAGCTGTTCTGCCAAATGATCATTCTCAAGCAGAACTGAAAACCATCGTTCAGCAGAAAACTGAAAGATGGGCTCATTTACACTCAACGAACTGAGCGAATTTTGAGTGATAATCATTGTGTCTAAATGGTCCTTTAGAGGTTTTCTTTGTTGTGCAATTTGCAAGCACTTGCTCACCAGTCTGGACACTGATCTTCGAGAAAAGACATCTTGGATTACAAATTTTGGGTACAGGAGAACAATCCAAAAGATTTCTGAAACTATCTCTGCTTGACAGAATCCTGTTTTCAATACTTATGGATAAAGCATGAAACCATCATGTGAAAGCCATATCAGTGGAACAATTTCTGACAGAAACATTTGTAACTCTTGGAGACATGACATTTTATTGCCAGATCTAAAGCTTGCCAGAGCAATCACAGCTCCAATCTTTTGAGATAATGTACTAATGACAAAAGTGCAATCCAAGTGCTTTTAAAGCAAAGATATTGTATATCCTTGAATGCTAGAATTAGTCATCTGACCTGAATCTGATTGAGGATGGTTATCTCTTTCTTTAGAAATAATTAAAGGCGTTAAGACCCATAAGCAAGCAACAACAGATGTAAGCTGAAGTAAAGGCTTTGTGACATACCTGAAAGGGGAAAACTCAGTATTTAGTGATGCGACTGGTCCCTGACTTCAAGCAGTCACTGACCATAAGGAATTTTCATTTAAATAATACAAATAATAATAATCTTTATTTATGTAGCACCAACATATTCTGCATCGATTACAAAACAAGGGGAACAAAAACAAAACCACATTTACATTAAGTTATCAGTTGATGGAAACAGTAGGGGTAGGAAGCCTGCTCCAATGAGCTTACATACTACAAATAATGGGGTAATACAGAAAGAAAAGGGGCTGGAGATGTGCATGGTATGGTGAGGTGGAGAGTGTGGGATGCTATACACATAGACAATGGTCAGGTTAAGCAGTATAGTGGCTGAATCAGTATGATTGCAGGGAGCGGTTGATAGCGGCTAGCAAGGATTGTGGTTGGTAAGACAGAGAGCATGTTATCAAGGGGAGTAAAGAGAGGTTTAGTTTAGGGGATATCATATGCCTCCCTGAAGAGATGCATTTTTAGAGCACGCCTGAAATTGCATGAGTCAGGGATTGCCCGGATTAGTTTTGGGCAGTACGTTCCTGAGGACTGGCGCTGCTTTGGAGAAGTCTTGGAGGCGGAAATGAAAGGTTTGAATTAAAGGGGCACTTAATCTGGTTTTGTTAGCAGAGTGGAGGGCACAGGCTGGGCGGTGGATTGAGATGAGGAAAGCAATGTAGGGCGGTGTGGTGCTGTGGAGGAGTTTGTGGATGAAGGTGGTGAGTTTAAATTGAAGGCAGCCAGCGCAGTGACAGGCACAGGGCAGAGGCGTCCAAGTAAAGGCTGGACAGGAACATGAGCCTGGCTGCTGCATTCAGGATGGATTGGAGAGGGGAGATTCTGATGTGGGGGAGATCGATCAGCAGCGAGTTGCAATAATTGAGCCAAGAGTGGATAAGGGCAACAGTAAGCATTTTTAGCGTATCCACGGTGAGAAAAGGGTGGATTCCTGCAATGTTCCTGATGTGCAGGTAATATGTTCGGGCCAGAGATTGGATGTAGGGGGTACAGGAGAGATTAAAGTTGAATATAACCCCAAAACAGCGGGCGTGCTGTCCGCGAGTTATGGTGGTGCTATACACTGAGATGGAGATGTCAGGATGAGGTCGGTAAGAAGAGGGCAGAAACATGAGTAGGTCAGTTTTTAATAGGTTCAGTTTTAGGTAGAGAGAGGACTTAGTGTTAGAGACAGCAGACAGACAGTCGGTGGCATTCTGAAAGAATGATGCTATAATGTCATTATCTTGATATTTAGAAATCCTCTATTTGTACCATTACTTTTAAGCCTATGAAAATGAAAGGTGTATGGTATAAAATGTCTGTAATTCTAAAATGGTTAATGCATTATTTTTGTTAAACTCCTTAACAACCCATGACAAGATTTACATCATAGGTGGCTGTCTGTTCCTACTTTATGATGTATATTTTTATCATAATAATCTTGCAACCACTGTCAATACACAGCCCTTCCTCTGCCACATCCATAGGAACTAGGATAACTCTAATACCAGCAGTTGAACCCATTAGGTTTCACAGTCATTAGCAACTGCAGTATATAATCAATTAGACAGAGAGCTCCTCATGCCACCCCATTTTCCACTAGGTGATGGAATTGCGGAGTGTCAATAGATTGGTCTGGTAGAAGTTTTGTTAACATTGGTCATTAAGTTTGCCTCCTAATTGCCCTATCACATGGGCCGACAGTCGTTTAAATTACTGCATGAGCAGTGACATCATCGCTAAGGTCACCAGCGCTCATGCAGAGCATTTAGACTGAAAAACTTCTCACTGGATTCTCACTGGATTCTCGTGCAGCGCTTCACCTTCTACGTGTAGCGCTCATTGGGGAGCATTTAAATGTAATGACAAGCCAGCAATCCAGTGATTTTTTTTCGCTGACTGAAAGGCCACGATAAACAACCCGGAAACATTATGAGTGATTTTATTGAATGTGCACTTAACTAGAGATGAGCGAACGTACTCGTCCGAGCTTGATACTCGTTCGAGTATTAGCGTGTTCGAGATGCTCGTTACTCGTGACGAGTACCACGCGATGTTCGAGTTACTTTCACTTTCATCTCTGAGACGTTAGCGCGCTTTTCTGGCCAATAGAAAGACAGGGAAGGCATTACAACTTCCCCCTGCGACGTTCAAGCCCTATACCACCCCCCTGCAGTGAGTGGCTGGCGAGATCAGGTGTCACCCGAGTATATAAATCGGCCCCTCCCGCGGCTCGCCACAGATGCGTTCTCACAGAGATCAGGGAAAGTGCTGTCTTGCTGGAGTTGCTATAGGGAGAGTGTTAGGAGTATTTTAGGCTTCAAGAACCCCAATGGTCCTTCTTAGGGCCACATCTAACCGTGTGCAGTAGTGTGGAGGCTGCTTTTTGCAGTGTTGCTGTTTTTTGTATATCGGCCGTGCAGAGCATTGCGCCCTGCAGTAATTATACATAGTCTAGGGCCAGTAGTGGTGGTGAGGCAGGGACAGAAGACATATTTATTGAATATAGGCAGTGGGCCTTTCCAAAAACATTTGGGAAAAAAAATCTATTTGGGCTGCCTGTGACTGTCCTCAGTGTACTGGGTCTGTGCTGGGGGTAGTCGTCCTAATTCATACGCAGCCAGCTAAGTGTTTCAGCAGACTTGCACAAAATTATTTCCTGGCTCTGTGTTGGCTGTTACATCACCGCTGTATTCCAGTCCACAGTGCAACAGTCTGCAGTTATTTTACATACTCCAGGGCCAGTAGTGGTGAGGTAGGGACAGAAGACATATTTATTGAATATAGGCAGTGGGCCTTTCCAAAAACATTTGGGAAAAAAAATCTATTTGGGCTGCCTGTGACTGTCCTCAGTGTACTGGGTCTGTGCTAGGGGTAGTTGTCCTCCTAATTCATACGCAGCCAGCTAAGTGTTACAGCAGGCTTGCGCAAAATTATTTCCTGGCTCTGCTGTGAATTCCGTAAGCGAAGTCAGCCTCCAACCACAGGCCAATAAGTGGCACATTTAATTACAGCGTTCTGTTTCTTCACTACTGGTAATACAGCATGCTGAGGGGTAGGGGTAGGCCTAGAGGACGTGGACGCGGGTGGAGGCCCAAGTCAGGGTGTGGGCACAGGGGTAGAGGCAGGGCCAGACGGAATAATCCACCAACTGTTTCCCAAAGCGCCCCCTTGCGCCATGCCACCCTGCAGAGGTCAAGGTGCTCTACGGTGTGGCAGTTTTTCACAGAGACGCCTGACGACCGACGAACAGTGGTGTGCAACCTTTGTCACGCCAAGATCAGCTGGGGAGCCACCACCACCAGCATGCGCAGGCATATGATGGCCAAGCACCCCACAAGGTGGGACGAAGGCCGTTCACCACCTCCGGTTTGCACCACTGCATCTCCCCCTGTGCCCCAACCTGCAACTGAGATCCAACCCCCCTCTGAGGACACAGGCACTACCGTCTCCTGGCCTGCACCCACACCCTCACCTCCGCTGTCCTCGGCCCCATCCAGCAATGTCTCTCAGCGCAGCGTCCAGACGTCGCTAGCGCCACTGTTTGAGCGCAAGCGCAAGTACGCCGCCACACACCCGCACGCTCAAGCGTTAAACGTGCACATTGCCAAATTGATCAGCCTGGAGATGCTGCCGTATAGTCTTGTGGAAACGGAGGCTTTCAAAAGCATGATAGCGGCGGCGGCCCCGCGCTACTCGGTTCCCAGTTGCCACTACTTTTCCCGATGTGCTGTCCCAGCCCTGCACGACCACGTCTCCCACAACATTGTACGCGCCCTCACCAACGCGGTTACTGCCAAGGTCCACTTAACAACGGACACGTGGACAAGCACAGGCGGGCAGGGCCACTATATCTCCCTGACGGCACATTGGGTGAATTTAGTGGAGGCTGGGACCGAGTCAGAGCCTGGGACCGCTCACGTCCTACCCACCCCCAGAATTGCGGGCCCCAGCTCGGTGCTGGTATCTGCGGCGGTGTATGCTTCCTCCACTAAACCACCCTCCTCCTCCTCCAATGCAACCTCTGTCTCGTAATCAAGATGTGTCAGCAGCAGCAGCACGTCGCCAGCAGTCAGTGTCGTGCGGCGTGGCAGCACAGTGGTGGGCAAGCGTCAGCAGGCCGTGCTGAAACTACTCAGCTTAGGAGAGAAGAGGCACACGGCCCACGAACTGCTGCAGGGTCTGACAGAGCAGACCGACCGCTGGCTTGCGCCGCTGAGCCTCCAACCGGGCATGGTCGTGTGTGACAACGGCCGTAACCTGGTGGCGGCTCTGCAGCTCGGCAGCCTCACGCACGTGCCATGCCAGGCCCATGTCTTTAATTTGGTGGTTCAGCACTTTCTGAAAAGCTACCCACACTTGTCATACCTGCTCGGAAAGGTGCGCCGTCACAGCGCACATTTCCGCAACTCCAAGACGGACGCTGCCACCCTGCGGACCCTGCAACATCGGTTTAATCTGCCAGTGCACCGACTGCTGTGCGACGTACCCACACGGTGGAACTCTACGCTCCACATGTTGGCCAGGCTCTATGAGCAGCGTAGAGCTATAGTGGAATACCAACTCCAACATGGGCGGCGTAGTGGGAGTCAGCCTCCTCAATTCTTTACAGAAGAGTGGGCCTGGTTGGCAGCCATCTGCCATGTCCTTGGAAACTTTGAGAAGTCTACCCAGGTGGTGAACGGGGATGCTGAAATCATTAGCGTCACCATTCCTCTGCTATGCCTCTTGAGAAGTTCCCTGCAAAGCATAAAGGCAGACGCTTTGCACTCGGAAACGGAGGCGTGGGAAGACAGTATGTCGCTGGATAGTCAGAGCACCCTCATGTCTATATCTCAGCGCGTTGGGGAGGAGGAGGGGGAGAAGCTTGAGGAGGAGGGGGAAGAGACAGCTTGGCCCACTGCTGAGGGTACCCATGCTGCTTGCCTGTCATCCTTTCAGCGTGTATGGCCGAAGGAGGAGAAGGAGGATCCTGAAAGTGATCTTCCTAGTGAGGACAGCCATGTGTTGCGTACAGGTACCCTGGCACACATGGCTGACTTCATGTTAGGATGCCTTTCTCGTGACCCTCGCGTTACACGCATTCTGGCCACTACGGATTACTGGGTGTACACACTGCTTGACCCACAGTATAAGGAGAACCTTTCCACTCTCATTCCCGAAGAGGAAAGGGGTTCGAGAATGATGCTATACCACAGGGCGCTGGTGGACAAACTGATGATAAACTTCCCATCCGACAGTGGCAGAAGGCACAGTTCCGAGGACCATGTAGCAGGGGAGGCGCAGAGATCAGGCAGCATGTACAGCGCAGGCAGGGGAACATTCTCCAAGGCCTTTGCCAGCTTTATGGCTCCCCAGCAAGACTGTGTCACCGCTCCCCAGTCAAGGCTGAGTTGGCGGGAGCACTGTAAAAGGATGGTGAGGGATTACGTAGCCGATCGCACGACCGTCCTCGGTGACGCCTCTGCCCCCTACAACTACTGGGTGTCGAAGCTGGACACGTGGCCTGAACTCGCGCTGTATGCCCTGGAGGTGCTTGCTTGTCCTGCGGCTAGCGTCTTGTCAGAGAGGGTGTTTAGTGCGGCTGGGGGAATCATCACGGATAAGCGTACCCGCCTGTCAACCGACAGTGCCGACAGGCTTACACTCATCAAGATGAACAAAGCCTGGATTTCCCCAGACTTCTCTTCTCCACCAGCGGACAGCAGCGATACCTAAGCAATACGTAGGCTGCACCCGTGGATGGAAGCATTGTTCTCTATCACCATCAAAAACGGGGACCTTTTAGCTTCATCAATCTGTGTATAATATTCCTCCTCCTCCCCCAGCTCCTCCTCCTGAAACCTCACGTAATCACGCCGAACGGGCAATTTTTCTTAGGCCCACAAGGCTCAGTCATATAATTTTTGTAAACAATTTTTATACGTTTCAATGCTCATTAAAGCGTTGAAACTTGCACCTGAACCAATTTTTATTTTAACTGGGCTGCCTCCAGGCCTAGTTACCAATTAAGCCACATTAACCAAAGCAATTAATGGGTTTCACTTGCCCTCTTGGTTGGGCATGGGCAATTTTTCTGAGGTACATTAGTACTGTTGGTACACCAATTTTTTGGGGCCCTCGCCTACAGTGTAATCCAATTAATTTTTGACCCACCTGCATTACAGCTGACGTTACATCAGCTGTGCTGGGCACTGCAATGGGATATATTTATGTACCGCCGGTGGGTTCCAGGGAGCCACCCATGCTGTCGGTCCACACGGAGTTGTAACTACATGTGTCCACTTCTAAAGAACCCCAGTCTGACTGGGGCATGCAGTGTGGGCCGAAGCCCACCTGCATTAAACATGACATTACCTCAACTGTGATGGGCAATGCTATGGGATATATTTATGTGCCGCCGGTGGCTTCCTGGCACCCACCCATGCTGTCGGTCCACAGGGACTTCACAATAGGGAGTTGCACCTGCCTGTGTCTATGAATTAAAAAGCCCGGTCAGGTTGGGGCATGCAGTGGGGGCCGAAGCCCACCTGCATTTAATCTGGCGTTAGCTCTGCTGTCCAGGGCACTGCAATGGGATACATTTACGTACAGCGGGTGGGTTCCAGGGAGCCACCCATGCTGTGGGTGCACACGGAATTCCCATTGCGGAGTTAGGGATTCCCAGTTGTACCTGCCTGTGACTATTTATAAAAAAACGCGGTCTGACTGGAGCATGCAGACACCTTGACAGAATGAATAGTGTGTGGCACATAGGTTCCCCATTGCTATGCCCACGTGTGCAGATCCTGATGGCGGTGGCACAGGATTCTATTTCTCATTGCTTCTGTACAGCATTGTGGGCAATTGCCACGCCCCTTATAAAGAGGGTCGCTGCCTAGCCGTGCCAACCCTCTGCAGTGTGTGCCTGCAGTTCCTCCTCATGGCAGACGCACTTATAAATAGACATGAGTGTGGCGTGGCATGAGGGCAGCTGAAGGCTGTGCAGTGACAATTTGGTGTGCGCTGTGGACACTGGGTCATGCAGGGGGGGGGGGGGGTTGGGCAGCATGTAACCCAGGAGAAGTGGCAGCGGAGTGTCATGCAGGCAGTGATTGTGCTTTGTTGGAGGTAGTGTGGTGCTTAGCTAAGGTATGCATTGCTAATGAGGGCTTTTCAGAAGTAAAAGTTGTTGGGAGGGTGGGGGCCCACTCTTGCCGCTATTGTGGCTTAATAGTGGGACCTGGGAACTTGAGATGCAGCCCAACATGTAGCCCCTCGCCTGCCCTATCCGTTGCTGTGTCGGTCCCATCACTTTCTTGAATTGCCCAGATTTTCACAAATGGAAACCTTAGCGAGCATCGGCGATATACAAAACTGCTCGAGTCGCCCATTGACTTCAATGGGGTTCGTTACTCGAAACGAACCCTCGAGCATCGCGATAATTTCGTCCCGAGTAACGAGCACCCGAGCATTTTGGTGCTCGCTCATCTCTACACTTAATGTTTATCACTCAAATTCATTCAAATGATCATGTAAATGGATCATTACTACAGTTATTAAACCAGGCCTAACATTGCAGTACAAAAGTATTGCATTGTATTATATGAGCAAACAATCTCAGAGAATCCTATTCTACAAGTAGGATTAAAAAAAGAAAGAAATCTATAAAAATATTTTTCAATATTTTAACCCCTTAGGGCTCATTCAGACGAGCGTGTTTATGTGCGTGCATAGGTGCTCACAAAACCGCACGTCTGTTTGAACCCAGTGTTTTCCTATGATGTGTTCACATGTCTGTGTTTTACAGGCATGCAAACGCATGCACCTGCGAAATATAGGACATGCGTGCACTGCAAAGGTCCGCAGGCGAGTAAAGAATCCCCTGCCACAGCTGTGACACCTGTGACAGCTGTCGCAGAGGATCGCGATGCTCTTCCATTGCTTTCAATGTAGCCGCTGCTGTTGCCAGCGGCCCCATTGAAAGCAATAGGATGCCAGCAACCTCTGCAGTGATTTTCGGGGAAGGGTTTTAAATATAAGCCCTTCCCTGAAAATCATCCCTAGCTTGTGTAAAAAATAAAAAAAGATATACTCACCTCTCGGCCGCTGCTGGTTCAGGCGCATCTTACCGTTTGTCTGCTCTGAAGCTCTTTCAGCGGGCTGGGATTTATAGTACATCCTGCGGGGGACTATGATTACCATGGGATTGTATCTGGATGTTTACACTTCATTTGTTAGTTATAATTGTCATTATTTATTTTATTTTATGTTTGTTAATTGTTATGTGTAAAAAAACTTATTAAAAAAGATTAAAAAAATCTAAAATGCTTTATGTAGAAAAAGAAAAAAATACACATATCTGGTACTCCTGCATCTGTAACAACATGAACTGTGAATAATTATTGATATTTAACTTGAACAGTAACAGCCATAAAAAAAGTCAGTAATGCTGTTTTTTTTGTCCTCCTCACCTCCCAAAAATTGTAATAAAAAAATGAACAAAGATTCATATGGACCCCAAAATAGTACCAATGAATATGTCAAATCTTCTTGCAAAACACTAGCTCTCACACAGCTCTGTTGATTAAAAATATAAAGCGTCTCAAAATATGGCAACAGAAAAAAATTAATTTATCTTTGGCGGGGAACCAGAAACATTTAGGATACTACAGCAAGACCAGTTCTGGCAATAATGCAAGTGTGAAGTCAGATATGTCTTGAATATTTATTTTTTTTATAATGGACCAGTATTGTGTAATTAACCGGGTTCTGGAAAATATGTAGCATACTTCCCCTGCAATAGCAAATTTCCAGCAGATATACAGAGATGGGAAACACTGCGAGACTTGGGTTTTATACTATCCTTTCATGATTTTACATGAATTCTCTTGGATATGAACACATATATGTAACTTGAATAAAGGTTCTCTCTGGTTCTGTAATTTATTTTCCAGTTTTAGACTCCTGACTTTCTGATATTTTCAGCCACTTCAAGTTTGTCTACGGCGATTAGATAGAGAATAATTTTTTTCTCACTTTTATATATACTCACTTTTAAGTGGCAGTATTGTGTCAAAAAGATATTACATTTAAAAAAGACATCTGATTTTTAAAGGGAATTCCGTAAGAAATATTCAGAAAGTTGAATGGGCTGTCTATTTCTCATTGGGGTCAAATTATTTAAGAAGAATTCGGGCCTTTTCACACTATCGTTTTCATTTCCATTTTGCTATTCCGTCAGCAAAAGTAAAGAAAATGCTTCAGTTTTGCAGTCCATAAAAATGTATTGAAGCTAAAAACCATAAGTTTCAGACTTTCTGCATTTTCTGTCTCCATTCCATTTTCTACACTCGAACAAAAATGCAGACTGATGCACTTTTGTTTCAAATTACAAAAATGGAAGATAAACAGATCCATTTTTATTGCATTGTAGTATATGGGAAATAGATGAAACAGGAAAGCAAAGCATTTTTCATTTCCAGTTTTTTTTTTCCCTAAGCAGCAGTGGTTCTTCAATGACTGTGGCTCAGTGTTTAGCGGTGTTGCTTTGAGGTGTCAGGGTCCTAGATTGAAATTTCACCAAGGACAATGTCTACATAGATTTTGAAATACTCTATACAGATGCTACCCTTGAACTTTTAACTCCAGCGCTGCAAGGCAATAGTGCTAATAATTGAACCACCATGCTCATTCCACCTTCTCTAGAGAAGAAAAAGAAGCTTGGCGACTAAGTCACTAGTACTGCTGCCTTGCAACACTGGAGTTATAGGTTCAAATCTGACAAAGGATAACATATGTATTGGGTTTTTCAAAGCCCACATAGATAATGTGCTTGGTGGGATTTAAACCTTGGGCCGTAGCAGCTCAAGGCAACAGCAATAACCACTGAGCCACATTCAGTGTGCCACTGCCAGCATGCCGGTATCCTAAGGGGAGTACAATAGTGTTTGCTTATCTTACTAGGCTGCACAAGAAATTGATCAATTTTCAATTAAATAGAAATAGTTCTATCAGTTTTTTTATGTATTAGTTTAATAAATCTGTCAAAAATAACCCAAAAGGAACTTCCGTTTTTCTGATTTTTGTTTTTAGTGTAACTGGACCAATTCAAGTGTCAATATAGCATTCTACTGTTATCTTAGAAAACTGTTGACAGATAGATTGTGTGTGATAGATTTTGTGTGGTGTTAAACAAATTTTTATAGGCAGGGTCAGACTGTAACTAAAAACCTGCAATGTCACACTGACCCCACCAATCCACGTACAATATTTTCCTCCCAACACCAGTAAGGAAAAAAATGTCTTGAAATGCGTGCCGTGGTGAATTTTGTTTTGCTTGGTCACGTGGTTTGTCACTTCCCTAAATATGAAAACTGCACCATCAATGCAACAAGAAAAACATTATGTGAGACAGACTCTCAATGACAAAAGCAGGCTTAGTGATTACATATCTTTACAGACACAAAAACCTTTGTGGTTACAGGTTTTTTTTTACAGAGGACTTGCTTCCTTGTTCTACACCTTTACAGAGACAGATACCTTGATATTTTGCAACAAAACATTTTCTAATACTTTTACTCTAACTGTAACAGGCTCAATTATAGAGTCCTTTACTTACATTCCTGCATGGTTTTACCTTATTGCACAGTTTCTATCTCTCAAAGCTGTGTTAGGTGATTCTCCATTTGGTAGGGCTCATTTTTGTATCCAGGCTACAGTGTAGCTCATTGCACACCAGCAGGCCTCAACACACAACTTTTAGTAAATTCCACAGGCATTCAATGGATGGCAAGCTTGCTAGTCAGCACAGCCGAGGCCATACTTACGGGGTGTATTTTGTAGATTTTCTGCGACCACTTGCAGAAAACATGGCTGCATTTCTCTCACAGTATGTTGTCTCACCAGTCTAAATCCCCAGAGCCTCTTCTCTAGCAGTACAGAATGCTCAGTCCTTATACAGTATTAGAACTCTATTTTTTTGCGGACTGTAGTCTTTAAGGTTTAATGAAGCATTTTTCATGCTACTCATCTCAAAGGTGGTGTATCCCACAAGAGAGTATTAAAATTTACTATATCTACAGCGAAAAGGTACTGTAAGCAACTTACTTATATAAAATGCTCCTAGTCACAGGGCCATGCAGCACAATCTTAATGTGTCCACACATGCATAGTTACACAGGATGAAAAAATACACAGGTCAATCAAGGTCAACCTTTATTTGATCCATTATGTGCTAGATCAAGTACCTAGTATTTTTCTATATACCGGCATTTATTTTTTATAAATCACTTTGGTTTGGCTTTTTCATGGTGTTTTGGCATTGGCTTTATCATACAACATGAAAAACGGCAGAAAGAAATGCATATTAACATGTGCAAATTAAACAAAAAAGCCATCCAAAGAAATTCTACATATAAAGTATGTGTGTAAGAAGTCTAAGTCCTTAAACATTACTAAAGGAACTTAGCAAAGTTACCTTTCTATTTTACATAATTATTTATTCATAAAGCCGTTAGCCAAGAGAATCACAAAATTATATTTTGAAATTATTCCATAAAATCATCCTTTACATCAATAACTTTTCAAACTCATTGACCTTTTTATCGATCTCCAGAATTTTGGATGAATCTTTGAAGTCTCTTATTATATAATATAATATGCTAAATATTTTATTCTATGGGTTAATTGTACTAATCACTCAAAACTAACATTTCACAGAAATTTTCAATACTTAAGACCATCATCGCATATCAAATATAATTTATTACTACCTATAAAAATCTAAGTAACAGGCCAAACAAATATTTTCTTATTTTAAAATCTGTTAATGTTTTTTGTCTTTTTTTTTTTTTTAATTAAAAGAAACCCACCACCAGCTGTGAGCACTACAATCTAAGTTATGATGCTCATAGAACAGGTTCCGAGGGACTCAGAGAGGTAATTTTTTAGACTTACGACCCCCCCCCCCCCCCCCCAGTGCCCATGCAGTCAGCCCCTTAACTTGACGCATGCATGGTACATTCAGATCGCGGACTGTGCCATTGTACTCAAGGTCGCTGGCTGTGTCCTAATTGATTTTTATTGGAGTGTGTGTACACAGCCTTCAGCTTTGATTCTGTTGACAAAATGTATGAGAGCTGGAGGGTGGGTAAGTATAAAAAATACCTCACTAGGCTTCTTGGAACCTGCGCTATGAACACAATAACTTAGTTCAAGATGATCATAGCTGGTGACAAGTTCCCATTAGAGCAAAAATTAACACAAGAAAGAAAATAAATATTTTCTGCAGTGGAATTGACAAATAGTACAGATTTTAAGTTTATTCTATGGCTTTTGGTGTGGATTTCACCTCTTCAAATGAAGTGAAATCCACATCAAAATCAATATACACCATGTGGATTTTCATTCAGATTTTGATGCAAATTTTGGTGCAGATCCTAAACAAATCCACTGCATATTTTTCACTGCAGAAAATATGCTACATTTGCACATAACCTTATAATATCTTTAGATTGCTATTTGTGCTCCTGCTAATATCACAGACACTGTGGTAAGAAGCAGCAGTGAAGACATTATTTTTTTTTAAGTTTGATCAAATTGTAAAGGTTTCAAAGTGCTTGCAGTAGAGACTCCATGCAATTCATTCTTTAGACTTCTATAATTAGTTATTGCATATATTTGAAACAGTAAGTAATATCTGATAAAACATTAGAACCACTGACAGGTAAAGTGAATTACAAAAATTATCTTGCTACAGTGGCACCTGTCAAAGATTGGACTATATAAGGCAGCAAGTGAACAGTCAGTTCTTGAAGATGATGTGTTAGAAGTAGGAAAAAGTCAAGCAGAAAGATCTGAGTAACTTTGACAAGTACCAAATTGTGATGGCTAGACAACTAGGTCAGAGTAAATAATAAATAGCCTCTGCCTTTAATTACGGAACTGTTCAACAAGATTCATGGAGCCAAAATCTTAACTTAACTAGTCCTGCCAGGAGCTTACAACTTGATCTACATTCATAAGGGTGATGAATGGAAGAAAGCATTCAATACTTGTAGAGCACTATGAATACATTGTAATTTCCTTTTGACTCAATAATGCTCAAAAGCAGGAATTTTCTGCTGATCTGTCTACACATCACAGACATGTGAAAGCAGTGTTATAGCATCTCTAAGCTAATGGTCTGTTACAAAGTTGGAAAAATGCGTATTTCAGCAATACAGTTTGTACTTCCTGCGATACGACCTCCAGATCAATCTTGAAGAGCAATCTGCAGTTCTTGGTTGGCCTAGGCCTCAGGGTCTGAGGGTGATCCAGTGCTAAGTTTCACAAATTATTATTGCCAATGAATACATTTTTCTACAGTTATAATTGCAATCTGTGCACTCACTTGAAGAGGTTCAAATGTAGAGACTTAAATAGGCTTTTTTTTCCATGTAATTTTTATTAGAATTTTATAATGCATACAAAGAGAGCAAATCATATTTTATAGCAATGGTTTCAACATTGGAAGAACAAGTGTGGTGTACATTTGTTTCGACATCAAATATTGTTGCAACACTGAGCGTTAAATTTCTAGGAAGTATGCAGGAAGGTAACATTTGTTCTGTTTCCAAACTACATTCAGCTCTCTTCAGTTGCTTGCATTAACGTCTGTATGAAAAAATTTCCATCTTTATTAATTCAAGAGTATTAGTTAGTTTATCATTTTTGAGATAAATCAAACTAGGAACATGTATCAGCCTAATAACGTGAACTGATGCCAGGATTTCCATATATTATTGAAGTTTTTCAGATTGTTTTTGGATTTAGCATGAATTCTTTCATAGTTGTAGTGGTCTGCCAAAGTATCTAATAGGTCTTTAATAGTTGGAGGATTTTTCGATCTCCATTTTCTGGTAATTATGAGGTTAGCGGTTAGTAAATAGTGACAAATCCATTTCCGATGGGATCTAGGGATGTGATCACACTCTAGTAATAATAGCGCAAGGTGGGGGCTATCTCTTACTCTGAGTCACATAATTTTCAGGATAACGCCAAAAACCTCCTTCCAAAATCCACTTATTTTCGGGCAATCCCATAGGATGTGTAATAGTGTGCCTTCATGTCCACATTTCCTCCAACATTGTTTGTCTTGATGAGAGAAGCTTCTAGCTAGTTTGACAGGGGTGTAGTACCATCTTGTTAATGTTTTGTAGTGGGTTTGAAGTACACTTGCTGATAGTGTAGATTTGTTAGCCCAGTCAAAGGCTTTCAACCATTGGTGCTTGGGCATCTTTCTTTTTATGTCCGTTTCCCAATTTAAAAAATGGATTTTTTTTGAAGCACCCATATCTCCTGCTAAGATGTTATAAAAAGCTCTTGTTTTAAATATTCATAGGGCACCTTTAGTGGCAAAAAGTGATCTAAGATCTTCTGGGAAGCGCAAGGACAACAGCTTATTTCCCTTCAGAAAAGACTGGATCCGATAAAATGAAAAGCGCTCTTCAGCGTCCAAGTTAAAGCGTGTGGAAAGGGTAAAGAAAGAAAGTATCCTCTCTCCCTCTAGTATGTCTGAGATGTGTTTGATCCTGTGTCTCCTCCAAGCGCCAATATTTAGATCTTGGATAAAAAACATAAGGATCTCCACTGGGAGCTCAATCGCCGAGTCTCTTTTTGAGTCCTTTTTAAATTTATAGACATACGTATTCCAAGCTTGTAGAGTAGTTAGCATAGGAGCGGACATGTCTTGGATACTCATTTGGAGTTGGATTTCTGGATATAGAGTCCCAATCATATATGCTTTTAGGAGGGAGTTTAGGGATCTGTTCTTATTTAAGTGGTTTTCTATTAGGCTCCATGACGGGACTCCCAAGGTCTGTATTCAAGCCATAGATTGGTTAAAGGGGTTGTCCCGCAAATTAAAGTAAAGCTAAACACTTCTGTATGGCCATATACATGCACTTTGTAATATACATCGTGCATGAAATATGTGCCATACAGAAGTTATATACTTACCTACAGGGGGTCCCCCCCCTGTGTTGGCGTCCCCATTGCCATGGCACCGACCAAAGTCCTCTTCTCCTCGCTGGAACTGTCGCACTTGCGCAGAGACAAATCTTCTCCAGGATGGTCCGTGCGCACGAGCTGCGTCCTGACTCCTCCCTCGGCCGTCCTCTTCTCCGCGTCATCGCGTTGCTCCGCCTCCGCCACGTGGTGCCGATCAGCCAATGAGGTGGCTGGAATCGGCAGTGGAGTGGACACTGCAGAAGAACACCCACGGTGCACCATGGGAGAAGACCAGCGGCGCCATCTTCAAAAAGAAGATTCTGCCACTGAAGAACAGCTGTCCGAGGAAAGTGTCCTGGATGCCAGAAAAGGATTTACTGTGCATTTTCTGCCCTTTGGTCGCTAGGGCCAAGGGGCAGAAAATTTTCTTCTTCATTTTGCCGCGGGACAACCCCTTTAAGTTTTGTTGCTTGCTGGTATGAATGAAGGTTAGGAACCCACATCCCTCCTTGCTTGCAGTGTAGGTAAAGAATTTGGGCAGCTACTCTGGGTCTTTTGTTATTCCAGATGTATTTCATTAGTTGTTTTTGAAATTTATCTATAATTATTTTTAGTATAGAGTACATCAAAGTTTGAAAGAAGTATAGAATTTTTGGTAAGAGTAGCATTTTATATAAAACAATCCTTCCTACCCATGAATGTTCCATCTTTCCCAGACGATCCAGTTCTCCTTGGAAGGAGTGGAAAAGAGGGTCCAAGTTCAATGATATCATTTTTGATAGTGGAAAACATAGCTTTGTGCCCAGGTACGGGATTTCAGATTGCCATTGGAAGGGGAACTCTTTTTGTATGTCTGTTTTTAAGTGTTTATCTATGTTAATACCTAGGATTTGAGATTTATCAACATTCAATTTATAGTAAGAGGCTTCGCTAAACATTTTTAGACATTCAGAAATTTTTCTTAGGGAATTTAGGGGGCCTGTCACAAACAAGAGGACGTCATCTGCGAATAACCCTATTTTATGTTGTCTATATCCCAGAGGTATGCCTCTGATCTCAGGTGAGGTTCTAATTAGTTCCGCTAAGGGTTCCATAATCATGGTGAACAAGAGAGGCGATAAAGGGCATCCCTGTCGGGTTCCATTAGTGATTTTAAGTGGGAAGGATAAGGTCTAGAGATGAGCGAGTATACTCGCTAAAGGCAATTGCTTGAGCGAGCATTGCCTTTAGTGAGTATCTCCCCCGCTCGAGACTGCAGGTTCGGGTGCCGGCGCTGGGGAGCAGTTAGTAGCGGCTGTCAGCAGGAGGGAGCGGGGGGGAGAGAGGGAGAGAGAGATCTCCCCTCCGTTCCGCCCCGCTCTCCCCCGCAGCTCCGTGCCCGCTGCCGGCACCCGAACCTGCAGTCTCGAGCGGGGGAGATACTCGCTAAAGGCAATGCTCGCTCGAGCAATTGCCTTTAGCGAGTATACTCGCTCATTTATAATCAGGTCCCGTCCACCAGAACTCTTGCAGATGGAGCAGAGTATAAGGCCCGGACGGCTTGTGGGAATTTGTCTCCCACCTCAAATTTTTTGAGAGCTGCAAAAGCAAACCCCCAATAGAGTCTGTCAAACACCTTCTCTGCATCCAGGGCAAGGAGGAAAGAAGGTGTCCGACCCGACCCAACCCTTGAAATCAAATTTAAAGCTCCTTGTACCATCTGCCACCTGCCTTCCTTTGGTGAATCCCACCTCGTCGGTATGAATCAGCTCTGGTAAAACTTCCAGAAGTCCTGTCGCTAAGATTTTGGAGTAAAGTTTAGTGTCTGAATTAAGGAGGGAAATCGGTTTGAAATTGGACGGATTGGTGGGGGATTTACCTGGTTTAGGAATCGTAGTGATTGTTGCCTGTAACATTTTGTCTGGCAAGAATCCCTCCACCACTGCCTCGTTAAAGGTTCGGACAAGATGGGGAGAAAGAGAAGGTGCAAACAGTTTATAATATTCATTGGAAAGCCTTCCAGGCCTGGGGACTTGCAATTTTTTAGATCTCCAATGGCTTTGGATAGTTCCAGTACGGAAATGGGTCTATCTAGTTTCTGGGCCCTCTCTCCCAAAGTGGGGAGGGACATTTTAGAGAGAAATCTTTCAATGATAGAAGAGTTAGGTTGGGGGACGGAAGGATCCTCTTCTAAATTGTATAATTTAGAGTAGTAAGTTTTAAATTCTTCCGCAATTAGTTGGGGGTGTGAAATTTTGTTGAGAGGGTTGTTAGGATTTATCAGAAAAGGAATTTTAGTCCTCTCCCTTTTTGGTTTTGTAAGGTTAGCCATCAACCTCGAGGGCTTGTCTATATTTGAGTAGAAGTTAGCTCTTTAGTACATGGAGTACGTTTTAAAGTTGTCTATTAGGATTGATTTGAGGTCACGTCTAAGCGCCATCAATTTTTATGCAAGTGCGTTGTTCTCTGAGAGGTTTTGTAGTTTTTGTTCTATTTCTTTTATCTTATCTAGTGTTTCATTGATGAGTTTCTGTTTGTTTCTTTTGCGTTGACAGCTTATTTTTATTAAGACGCCTCTTATCACCGCTTTGTGGGCGTTCCAAATTGTAAAATTACTCAATTTTGGGTCATAGTTTAGGAGAAAATATTCATTAATGGTATCACTGATTATTTTTTGGTTTTCAGGAGATTTAATGAGGTTTATGTCATTGCGCCAAATCTTGGGACTTTTGTGGGGTGTTTTTAGTTCAAGTTTCAGTAGAATGGGAGAGTGGTCCGACCATGTTGTAGTTCCTATCTCTGATGATCGGATATTTGGAAGTAACCACCTGTCCGATATAAAGAGGTCTTTCCTTGAAAAGGATTTATGTCGAGGGGAGAAATATGTAAATTCCTTGGAGGATGAGTTTAAGCAACGGAATAGAGATTCCCTATTGAAGCCATGGGTTTAAGGTGGGTGCTGTTCTGTTTTTTGCAGATGTGTCAATATCTTTGCCTGTATGATATTGAAATCTCCACAGATTAATAATTTCCCCTTTCAGAGTTTTTCAATTTTTTTGTTTACTTTATTCAGGAATGATATTTGTGATTTATTCGGAGCGCAGATATTAACTAAGGTGATTAAATGTCCCTGTAGACTTCCCACCCAGATTATATATCTGCCATTTAGATCTTTAACTAGCTCTTGCAGTACGAAATCACAATCTTCTTTAAACGCCACAAGGATGCCTTTTTGTTTCTTATCTGCACAGGCCATGTAAATTTGGGGGCATTTTTTGGACGTGAATGCTCTGGAAAGTGTGTCTCTTGGACACAAAATATATCAGCTTTTGGCTCATTTGCTTCTCTCCACATCATTTTTCTTTTTTAAATGGGGAGTTTAGATCTTTGGCGTTCTGTGATAGAATTCTAAGTATCATTGTGACTCTGTAAATACATGCTAATATCCTGGAATAGAATCTCGGCGACAAAACAGTAAAACCAAAATTTACCAGGCACAATAAGTATTGTAAAGTCAGTTGTTCACAATTCTTTTGAGATTTTCGTATTTGGATCTTGCTGACGTTTGTACCTGTAAGAAAAGAACAGAAACACACAACAAGCAAGAAAACAATACTTAATAAGCATTAGAGCAGGTTGTAAGGCCTGTCTGCTTATTTTGTGGGGGAAGAAAAGTTTGCCTGAACTGGTGCAGCCTATTTTAATCTTTGGCTTTAATTGGTGCTAACAGCAGTTTATCTGGTGGTGGTGTGCTAGTTCAGCAGAGATTTTTATTTTATCATTTAGGCGAAAGATTTAACATTGATCTCTGTGAATTCTTGCACTGGGATGGGTTAGAGGGTATGCCTTGTTTGCTCAGCTGGATTCCCCATTTCGCTAGTGTGGACTCTCCATCTTTTGGGGAAGATATTACATGCGTAGAATTGTCCTTGTGGACTAGGAGCTTTGTGGGGAAACCCCATCTATATGGTTCGCCGGCTGCTCTCAATGAAGAGGTTATCTGTGCAAAGGTTTTTCTGTTTTGTATAGTGAATGCAGAAAGGTCAGCGAATAGACGCACCTCAGAGTATGGAGTAGGCAGAACTTTCATCTTTCTTGCTGCGAACATAAGAGCTTCTTTAATATGGAAGAAATGCACTCTTGCAATAACATCACGAGGGATGTTTTCTGATAGGAATTTCGGTTTGGGCAATCTGTGCACTCTGTCAATCATTCGGTCTTGTTCGGAGGAATCTGGCAGAAAGGTCGCTATAAATCTGGAAAGGTAATTTTGTAACTCAGCTTGTCCAACATTTTCGGGGACTCCTCTGAGTTTAATATTATTCCTCCTATTCCTGTCCTCTACATCTGCCAGTTTGTGTTTGACCGCTATTACTTCCTCTTCCAGAGCGTAATGGACGTCGATCAGGTTGTTGTGAGAGGAGGTAAATTCTTTTATTTTATTTTCCATGTGATCAGTGCACTCATTTAGCTCCTGAAGCAAGTGTTGCAATGTGGAAGATATTTGTTTGATGTCATTCTGTATTGTGCCTCTCGAAGCAATAATCATATTTTTAATAAAGTCCTCTGATGCAGGGATGTTAGAGGATGGGACTTTATCTAAGAAGTTATCTTCTGTATCTGAGATCGGTTGTTGGTATTGTGGGGTAGAGAGTCTGGGCTTTTGTTTCTCCGGGCTGCTTAAGGGAGACGAAGTATGGGAAGATGTGTTTGAGCCTTGTGGCGTGGCCATTTTATGACTTTGTTTATTAATGGAGTAAGCGGCAGAGGGGCTTCCCTTCTCTTGCAAAAGTTCACTGTTTCCTTTTGCTCGACTCTGGGTTTCTCCCAGGTGAGGTGGATAAGTGTTTTTTTGTTTTTTCTGTGGCCCCTATAATGGATTTGCCTGTTGCTGCATGGAGGGTGAGGGGGATCGGGAGCCCACGGACGTCATTTTAGGTGAGTTTTGAGATGAGCTCCCTCTATCCCCTTGCTTACCTCTCCGCTCGCTGGGCTGCCTTGCATCTCTGACTGAGAGATGCAGGAGCCGGCCGCCGAATCTCACTCCTGTGGGCGCCGCGGCTGGTCCTCTCTCCTCCCCTCTCTCCGGCTGCATGAGAGAGGGTGATGGCGGCTTCTGGGTGTGAGCGGTCCGCTCCCGAGCCTCTGGATGCAACGGGAAGAACACCCTCCTCTTCAGCATGATGAGCAGGAGGATCGGTGTTCGTTGAGGTGAGTTGAATTTGCTGCTAGCTGTGCTTAATAGTAGGTTATAGGCTGCTTTAGGACAGAGCTTAGACAAAGACGTTCGTCTTCCTTCTCAGTCAGGCCACGCCCCTCTCTTAAATAGGCTTTTTTGACAGCTCCAGTTCTTCAATATCCAGATTTCTCAAGAGCATTTTATTTTGAAGCAGAGGCTTCTTCTATCAGGGTCAGAACCATCCTTTACTAGAAGAGCTCCAAAGATAAGAAGCCTGCAGAAGTAAATTATTCCATTAGTGACTGAGAATTCCTGGCAATTAGGTTAGCTTTTGAAGAGTGGTGACATCTGTTCCATTGACATCTGACTGCCATTGAACAGATGAGCAATCAGTAGAAAAATGTGTTCATATTTGGATTGGATCAATTTCACCAATCATCGGGAATCAGAATGGACGATTACGACTCCCATTAAAATCAATGGGAGTAAAAATCAGGTCACTAATTTGTCCTTCAAAAGGTCCCGAATGCAGCCCAAACCCCTTAAATTGCATGGGAATACAGCTACATATCTGGGGAACACTGTGCTTCTCCCAGAAACTGGTAAAATAGTGTACAGTGATGTGTGGGTCAATCATAACACAGAGGTGTCACTGAAAACAAAAGAAGGTTAGGGTGTTCTAACTCAAAACATGGAAGAACTCTACCAGTTGAACACACCACTCAAGCATTGGTGTTAACACAAAACAACAGGTGTCCTGCTTGTTTTAAAAGCAATGCATCACTTTTTGAAGAACATTTTCTACCAAGTAGACATAACACACAAGCACACGCCTGCTCCACAGAACATCTGTAGAGCTGCCAAAAATTATGATGCGCAAGACAGAAGATGCGCTGCTTGTTGAAAAAGCAATGTCATAAATTTTCCAAGAAGAAATTCTACCAGGTGAATACAATACAGGCCTCCTACTCATCCACTTCCCAAGAAAAAAGCAGTACAGTTACCAAAATTTATGCCAAAGGGGACAGCAGGTATGGTACTTGTTTTAAAAGTAATGTCATTTTTGTCAAGTTTTGCAAAGGACACATACTACCAAGTGAACAAGACAACCATGGGCAGGCCTTCTCCAAGGAAAAGCTGTAGAGCTACAGCTTTTTTTTGTGCTTTAGAAAATGTTTGTTTTGTTAGGAGTAAGAGAAAACATGGTGGAAGCAGGAGAAGGAGAGCATGAGCAGTTCCACCAGCACCACTTCCAGATGGATGGAAAAAAATGTTGCATAGCCCCCTCCACTGCCTCTGGACCTATATTTACCTCTCCCCTAGTTACTCTTCTTCCTCCACTTTTTCCTGTGAAGTGGAAATAGCCTTTTCCAGCAATGGATGTAAATATGGTTAATTATTTAGGAAGCACTGCACTACTGGTTTATCACATGGGCCAATAAAGGTTACATGTGTGAGATTTCCGGGGAGAAATCTCACACATGGGTTGTCTGCAGATTGGTCTCATTGTCACACATGACCTTAACTGTCTTCATATTGTGCAGTGGGTTTAGCCACATGTCACATTCAATTCTATGCGCAAAAGAATTAGCGTCCAAATTTTACATACGGAATCTAATTCTCTCACTTCCTGATGTCATCTATATATATAAAGCTGAAAGTCCTCACTGACTCACTGACTGACTGACTCACTCACTGACTGACTCGCCAAAAGTTCTCCAACTTCCCGATGTCGTAGAAACATGAATTTTGGCAGAAGCATAAATTATCTCCAAAATAGGAAAAATAATTGGGTCCCAACTCGATTATTCAATTCTAGCGCAAAAGAATTAGCATCGAATTTTACGTACGTAATCTAAATCTCTCACTTCCTAATGTCATAGAAACTTAAAATTTGGCACGGGCATAGAATATGTCATAAATGGGAAAAGTTAATAGGTACAAACTCGATTATTCAATTCTATGCGCAAAAGAATTAGAGTCCAAATTTTACGTACGGTATCTAATTCTCTCACTTCCCGGTGTCATAGAAACTCGAAATTTGGCAGGAGCATTGATTATGTCATAAATAGGAAAAGCTAATGGGTCCCAACTCCATTATTCAATTCTATGCGCAAAAGAATTAGCGTCCAAATTTTACGTACGGAATGTAATTTTCTCACTTTCCGGTGTCATAGAAACGTGAAATTTGGCACGAGCATTGATTATGTCATAAATAGGAAGAGCTAATGGGTCCCAACTCGATTATTCAATTCTATGCGCAAAAGAATTAGCGCCCAAATTTTACGTACGGAATCTAATTCTCTCTCTTCCCGGTGTCATAGAAACTAGAAATTTGGCAGGACCATTGATTATGCCATAAATAGGAAAAGCTAATGGGTCCCAACTCGATTATTCAATTCTATGCGCAAAAGAATTAGCATCCAAATTTTACATACGGAATGTAATTTTTTCACTTTCCGGTGTCATAGAAACGTGAAATTTGGCACGGGCATTGATTATGTCATAAATAGGAAAAGTTAATGGGTCCCAACTCCATTATTCAATTCTAAGTGCAAAAGAATTAGTGTCCAAATTTTACGTACGGAATCTAATTCTCTCACTTCCTGATGTCATATATATATATAAAGCTGAAAGCTCTCACTGACTCACTGACTGACTCACTCACTCACTCACTGACTGACTCGCCAAAAGTTCTCCACCTTCCCGAGGAAAAGCTAATGGGTCCCAACTCGATTATTCAATTCTAAGTGCAAAAGAATTAGCGTCCAAATTTTACGTACAGAATGTTATTTTCTCACATAGAAACTTAAAATTTGGCACGGGCATTGAATATGTCATAAATAGGAAAAGCTAATGGGTCCTAACTAGAGATGAGCGAACGTACTCGGTAAAGCACTACTCGTCCGAGTAATGTGCTTTATCCGAGTACCTCCCCGCTCGTCCTGAAAGATTCGGGGAGCGCCGCGGAGCGGGGAGCTGCAGGGGAGAGCGGGGAGGAACGGAGGGGAGATCTCTCTCTCCTTCTCTCCCGCCCGCTCTCCCCTGCTCCCCGCCGCAACTCACCTGTCAGCAGCGGCGCTCCCCGAATCTTTCAGGACGAGCGGGGAGGAACTCGGATAAAGCACATTACTCGGACGAGTAGTGCTTTACCGAGTACGTTCGCTCATCTCTAGTCCTAACTAGAGATGAGCGAGCATACTCGTCCGAGCTGGATACTCGATCGAGTATTAGGGTGTTCGAGATGCTCGTTACTCGTAACGAGTACCACGCGGTGTTCGGGTTACTTTCATTTTCTTCCCTGAGAAATTTGCGCGCTTTTCTGGCCAATAGAAAGACAGGGAAGGCATTACAACTTCCCCCTGCAACGTTCAAGCCCTATACCACCCCCATGCAGTGAGTGGCTGGCGAGATTAGGTGTCACCCGAGTATTAAAATCTGCCCCTCCCGCGGCTCGCCACAGATGCATTCTGACATAGTTCAGGGAAAGTGTTGTTGATGCCGGAGCTGCTATAGGGAGAGTGTTAGGAGTGATTTTAGGCTTCAAGAACCCCAACGGTCCTTCTTAGGCCATAGAAATCGCAGATCGCACCTATGTGCGAGGGAGGGAGCGACAGCCTGCAGCAGCGCCGCAGAACACCAGGAGAAGTGAGTAATGATTTTTATTCTTTGCACCGCTGTATTGCCGGCGTATAAGGTGACAGTTGGGGGGTCATCTTATACGCCCCGTCGCCTTATACGCCGGTATATATTTTTATTGTAACACATTTCTGGATGAATTGCAGGGAAGGGCTTATATATTTAAGCCCTTCCCGACAATTCATCCCGCGATCGCCGGCAGCCCATTGCTTTCAGTGGAACCTGCTGTATTGCCGGCTCCATTGAATTCAATGGCCAAACATCGTTCTTCTCTGCCACAGCTGTTACAGCTATGGCAGAGGAGAACGATCTTTATGCTGACAGTGGGGGGGGGGGGGGGCAATCTTGCCGCTATTGTGGCTTAATAGTGGGACCTGGGAACTTGAGATGCAGCCCAACATGTAGCCCCTCGCCTGCCCTATCCGTTGCTGTGTCATTCCCATCACTTTCTTGAATTGCCCAGATTTTCACAAATGAAAACCTTAGCGAGCATCGGCGATATACAAAAATGCTCGGGTCGCCCATTGACTTCAATGGGGTTCGTTACTCGAAACGAACCCTCGAGCATCGCGAAAAGTTCGTCCCGAGTAACGAGCACCCAAGCATTTTGGTGCTTGCTCATCTCTAGTCCTAACTAGAGATCAGCGAACGTACTCGTCCGAGCTTGATACTCGTTCGAGCATTAGCGTGTTCGAGATGCTCGTGATTCAAAACGAGCAACACGCGATGTTCGAGTTACTTTCACTTTGATCTCTGAGACGTTAGCACGCTTTTCTGGCCAATAGAAAGACAGGGAAGGCATTACAACTTCCCCCTGCGACGTTCAAGCCCTATACCACCCCCCTGCAGTGAGTGGCTGGCGAGATCAGGTGTCAGCCGAGTATAAAAATCGGCCCCTCCCGCGGCTCGCCACAGATGCATTCTGACATAGCTGAGGGAAAGTGCTATCGTGTTGGAGCTGCTATAGGGAGAGTGTTAGGAGTTATTGTAGGCTTCAAGAACCCCAACTGTCCTTCTTAGGGCCACATCTAACCGTGTGCAGTAGTGTGGATGCTGCTTTTTGCAGTGTTGCACTTTTTTTTTTTTTTGTATATCGGCCGTGCAGAGCATTGCGCCCTGCAGTAATTATGCATAGTCCAGGGCCAGTAGTGGTGGTGAGGCAGGGACAGAAGACATATTTATTGAATATAGGCAGTGGGCCTTTCCAAAAACATTTGGGGAAAAAAATCTATTTGGGCTGCCTGTGACTGTCCTCAGTGTACTGGGTCTGTGCTGGGGGTAGTTGTCCTAATTCATACGCAGCCACCTAAGTGTTACAGCAGGCTTGCGCAAAATTCTTTCCTGCCTCTGTGTTGGCTGTTACATCACCGCTGTATTCCAGTCCACAGTACAACAGTCTGCAGTTATTTTACATACTCCAGGGCCAGTAGTGGTGACACAGAGAGAGAAGACATATACAGTGTATATAGGCAGTGGGCCTTTCCAAAAACATTTGGGAAAAAAAATCTATTTGGGCTGCCTGTGACTGTCCTCAGTGTACTGGGTCTGTGCTGGGGGTAGTTGTCCTAATTCATACGCAGCCAGCTAAGTGTTACAGCAGGCTTGCGCAAAATTATTTCCTGGCTCTGTGTTGGCTGTTACATCACCGCTGTATTCCAGTCCACAGTGCAACAGTCTGCAGTTATTTTACATACTCCAGGGCCAGTAGTGGTGACGCAGAGAGAGAAGACATATACAGTGTATATAGGCAGTGGGCCTTTCCAAAAACATTTGGGAAAAAAAATCTATTTGGGCTGCCTGTGACTGTCCTCAGTGTACTGGGTCTGTGCTGGGGGTAGTTGTCCTAATTCATACGCAGCCAGCTAAGTGTTACAGCAGGCTTGCGCAAAATTCTTTCCTGGCTCTGCTGTGCAATCCGTAAGCGAAGTCAACCTCCAACCACAGGCCAATAAGCGGCACATTTAATTACAGCGTTCTGTTTCTGAACTACTGGTAATACACCATGCTGAGGGGTAGGGGTAGGCCTAGAGGACGTGGACGCGGGCGAGGACGCGGAGGCCCAAGTCAGGGTGTGGGCACAGGCCGAGCTCCTGATCCAGGTGTATCGCAGCCGACTGCTGCGGGATTAGGAGAGAGGCACGTTTCTGGCGTCCCCACATTCATCTCACAATGAATGGGTCCACGCGGTAGACCTTTATTAGAAAATGAGCAGTGTGAGCAGGTCCTGTCGTGGATGGCAGAAAGTGCATCCAGCAATCTATCGAACACCAAGAGTTCTGCGCCGTCCACTGCTGCAACTCTGAATCCTCTGGCTGCTGCTCCTCCTTCCTCCCAGCCTCCTCACTCCATTACAATGACACATTCTGAGGAGCAGGCAGACTCCCATGAACTGTTCCCGGGCCCCTGCCCAGAATGGGCAGCAAGGGTTCCGAATCCTCTCCCACTGGAGGAGTTTGTCGTGACCGATGCCCAACCTTTGGAAAGTTCCCGGGGTCCGGGGGATGAGGCTGGGGACTTCCGGCAACTGTCTCAAGAGCTTTCAGTGGGTGAGGAGGAGGACGACGATAAGACACAGTTGTCTATCACTCAGGGAGTAGTAATTGCAGTTAGTCCGAGGGAGGAGCGCACAGAGGATTCGGAGGAAGAGCAGCAGGACGATGAGGTGACTGACCCCACCTGGTTTGCTAAGCCTACTGAGGACAGGTCTTCAGAGGGGGAGGCAAGTGCAGCAGCAGGGCAGGTTGCAAGAGGCAGTGCGGTGGCCAGGGGTAGAGGCAGGGCCAGACCGAATAATCCACCAACTGTTTCCCAAAGCACCCCCTCACGCCATGCCACCCTGCAGAGGCCGAGGTGCTCAAAGGTCTGGCAGTTTTTCACTGAGAGTGCAGACGACCGACGAACAGTGGTGTGCAACCTGTGTCGCACCAAGATCAGCCGGGGAGCCACCACAACCAGCCTCACCACCACCAGCATGCGCAGACATATGATGGCCAAGCACCCCACAAGGTGGGACGAAGGCCGTTCACCGCCTCCGGTTTGCACCGCTGCCTCTCCCCCTGTGCCCCAACCTGCCACTGAGATCCAACCCCCCTCTCAGGACACAGGCACTACCGCCTCCTGGCCTGCACCCACACCCTCACCTCCACTGTCCTCGGCCCCATCCACCAATGTCTGTCAGCACACCGTCCAGCCGTCGCTAGCGCAAGTGTTGGAGCGCAAGCGCAAGTATACCGCCACGCACCCGCATGCTCAAACGTGCACATAGCCAAATTTATCAGCCTGGAGATGCTGCCGTACAGGGTTGTGGAAACGGAGGCTTTCAAAAGTATGATGGCGGCGGCGGCCCCACACTACTCAGTTCCCAGTCGCCACTACTTTTCCCGATGTGCCGTCCCAGCCCTGCACGACCACGTCTCCCGCAACATTGTACGCGCCCTCACCAACGCGGTTACTGCCAAGGTCCACTTAACAACAGACACGTGGACAAGCACAGGCGGGCAGGGCCACTATATCTCCCTGATGGCACATTGGGTGAATTTAGTGGAGGCTGGGACAGAGTCAGAGCCTGGGACCGCTCACGTCCTACCCACCCCCAGAATTGCGGGCCCCAGCTCGGTGGTGGTATCTGCGGCGGTGTATGCTTCCTCCACTAAACCACCCTCCTCCTCCTCCTCCTCAACCTCTGTCTCGCAATCTAGATGTGTCAGCAGCAGCAGCACGTCGCCAGCAGTCGGTGTCGCGCGGCGTGGCAGCACAGCGGTGGGCAAGCGTCAGCAGGCCGTGCTGAAACTACTCAGCCTAGGAGATAAGAGGCACATGGCCCACAAACTGCTGCAGGGTCTGACAGAGCAGACCGACCGCTGGCTTGCGCCGCTGAGTCTCCAACCGGGCATGGTCGTGTGTGACAACGGCCGTAACCTGGTGGCGGCTCTGCAGCTCGGCAGCCTCACGCACGTGCCATGCCTGGCCCACGTCTTTAATTTGGTGGTTCAGCGCTTTCTGAAAAGCTACCCACGCTTGTCAGACCTGCTTGGAAAGGTGCGCCGACTCTGCGCACATTTCCGCAAGTCCCACACGGACGCTACCACCGTGCGCACCCTGCAACATCGGTTTCATCTGCCAGTGCACCGACTGCTGTGCGACGTGTCCACATGGTGGAACTCTACGCTCCACATGTTGGCCAGGCTCTATGAGCAGCGTAGAGCTATAGTGGAATACCAACTCCAACATGGGCGGCGCAGTGGGAGTCAGCCTCCTCAATTCTTTACAGAAGAGTGGGCCTGGTTGGCAGACATCTGCCAGGTCCGTGGAAACTTTGAGGAGTCTACCCAGGTGGTGAGCGGCGATGCTGCAATCATTAGCGTCACCATTCCTCTGCTATGCCTTTTGAGAAGTTCCCTGCAAAGCATAAAGGCAGACGCTTTGCGCTCGGAAACAGAGGCGGGGGAAGACAGTATGTCGCTGGATAGTCAGAGCACCCTCCTGTCTATATCTCAGCGCATTGAGGAGGAGGAGGAGGAGGAGCATGAGGAGGATGAGGAGGAGGGGGAAGAGACAGCTTGGCCCACTGCTGAGGGTACCCATGCTGCTTGCCTGTCATCCTTTCAGCGTGTATGGCCTGAGGAAGAGGAGGAGGATCCTGAAAGTGATCTTCCTAGTGAGGACAGCCATGTGTTGCGTACAGGTACCCTGGCACACATGGCTGACTTCATGTTAGGATGCCTTTCTCGTGACCCTCGCGTTACACGCATTCTGGCCACTACGGATTACTGGGTGTACACACTGCTCGACCCACGGTATAAGGAGAACCTTTCCACTCTCATACCCGAAGAGGAAAGGGGTTCGAGAGTGATGCTATACCACAGGACCCTGGCAGACAAACTGATGGTAAAATTCCCATCCGACAGCGCTAGTGGCCGAAGGCGCAGTTCCGAGGGCCAGGTAGCAGGGGAGGTGCAGAGATCAGGCAGCATGTACAGCACAGGCATGGGAACAGTCTCAAAGGCCTTTGACAGCTTTCTGGCTCCCCAGCAAGACTGTGTCACCGCTCCCCAGTCAAGGCTGAGTTGGCGGGAGCACTGTAAAAGGATGGTGAGGGAGTACGTAGCCGATCGCACGACCGTCCTCTGTGACGCCTCTGCCCCCTACAACTACTGGGTGTCGAAGCTGGACACGTGGCCTGAACTCGCGCTGTATGCCCTGGAGGTGCTTGCTTGTCCTGCGGCTAGCGTCTTGTCAGAGAGGGTGTTTAGTGCGGCTGGGGGAATCATCACAGATAAGCGTACCCGCCTGTCAACCGACAGTGCCGACAGGCTTACACTCATCAAGATGAACAAAGCCTGGATTTCCCCAGACTTCTCTTCTCCACCAGCGGACAGCAGCGATACCTAAACAATACGTAGGCTGCACCCGCGGATGGAAGCATTGTTCTCTATCACCATCAAAGACGTGGACCTTTTAGCTTCATCAATCTGCGCATGATATTCATCCTCCTCCTCCTGCTCCTCCTCCTGAAACCTGACGTAGTCACGCCGAACGGGCAATTTTTCTTAGGGCCACAAGGCTCAGTCATATAATTTTTGTAAACAATTTTTATACGTTTCAATGCTCATTAAAGCGTTGAAACTTGCACCTGAACCAATTTTTATTTTAACTGGGCTGCCTCCAGGCCTAGTTACAAATTAAGCCACATTAACCAAAGCGATTAATGGGTTTCACCTGCCCTCTTGGTTGGGCATGGGCAATTTTTCTGACGTACATTAGTACTGTTGGTACACCAATTTTTTGGGGCCCTCGCGTACAGTGTAATCCAATTAATTTTTTGCCCCCCTGCATTAAAGCTGATGTTACATCAGCTGTGTTGGGCACTGCAGTGGGATATATTTATGTACCGCCGGTGGGTTCCAGGGAGCCACCCATGCTGTGGGTCCACAGGGAGTTGTAACTGCATGTGTCTACTTCTAAAGAACCCCAGTCTGACTGGGGCATGCAGTGTGGGCCGGAGCCCACCTGCATTTAATCGGACGTTACCTCAGCTGTGATGGGCACTGCAATGGGATACATTTATGTACAGCCGGTGGGTTCCAGGGAGCCACCCATGCTGTGGGTGCACACGGAATTCCCATTGCGGAGTTGTACCTGCCTGTGACTATTTATAAAAAACCTCGGTCTGACTGGGGCATGCAGACACCTTGACAGAATGAATAGTGTGTGGCACATAGGTTCCCCATTGCTATGCCCACGTGTGCAGCTCCTGATGGAGGTGGCACAGGATTGGATTTCTCATTGCTTCTGTACAGCATTGTGGGCTATCGCCCCGCCCCTTTTAAAGAGGGTCGCTGCCTAGCCGTGCCAACCCTCTGCAGTGTGTGCCTGCGGTTCCTCCTCATGGCAGACGCACTTATAAATAGACATGACGGTGGTGTGGAATGAGTGCAGCTGAAGGCTGCGCAGGGACACTTTGGTGTGCGCTGTGGACACTGGGTCGTGCGGGGGGGTTGGGCAGCATGTAACCCAGGAGAAGTGGCAGCGGAGTGTCATGCAGGCAGTGATTGTGCTTTGTTGGAGGAAGTGTCGTGCTTAGCTAAGGTTTGCATTGCTAATGAGGGCTTTTCAGAAGTAAAAGTTGTTGGAAGGGGGGGGGCACTCTTGCAGCTATTGTGGCTTAATAGTGGGACCTGTGAACTTGAGATGCAGCCCAACATGTAGCCCCTCGCCTGCCCTATCCGTTTCTGTGTCGTTCCCATCACTTTCTTGAATTGCCCCGATTTTCACAAATGGAAACCTTAGCGAGCATTGGCGATATACAAAAATGCTCGGGTCGCCCATTGACTTCAATGGGGTTCGTTACTCGAAACGAACCCTCGAGCATCGCGATAATTTCGTCCCGAGTAACGAGCACCCGAGCATTTTGGTGCTCGCTCATCTCTACATACAACCATATTGGTTGTCACCTTATATGCAGAACCTTTACTGACTGAACATGCTAACAAAATAAAAGCTGATCAACAGTTTATAATAGTAATTCTTTATTTATACAGCTCTAACATATCCTGCAACTCTTTAGAAATCAGAGGGAACATTAATAGACAGAATCAGACATTTCATACAGAATTAGATCAAAAACCATCTTGAACAATAGGGGTGAAGGTTCTGTTTACAAAAGCTTGCAAACTATGAGGAAATAAGGTGACAAAAAGGTGCAGGCATGAGTTCTGTACAATTGCCAAGCTATCTTTCAGATAAATTGGGTAGTAAACATAAGGCTGTATGGTCACTAGCCAACACTCATACAACCCAAATTCCAAAAATGTTGGGACACTGTAAAATGTAAGGAAATGTAAAAAAAAGAAAGAATACAATGATTTGGAAACCTCATATAACCATATTTTATTTACAATAGAACATAAAACACATATCACAAGTTGAAAGCGAGATATTTTTCTATTCCATTAAAAAAAAAAATCAACTCATTTAGAGCTCAGTCACACAGGCGTTTTTGCACGCGTTTGTTCGCACATAAAAATCTCACTGTGTGCATAAAAAATAATGCGTGATCAAATCCATTGCCACCCATATATTCTATCTTTTGTCCGTTTGAATTTTATGCACATGTAAAATTCGCACATGTATCTGCTCCCATTGAAAGGCATTGGTTCTATATAGATGCGGACTGCAAACGTAACTGACAGATACACATTAAAATTCAAAATTGATGGCAGCAACACATTTCAAAAAAGTTGCAACCGGGGTATGTCTACCATTGTGTAGCATCCCCTCTTCTTTTTACAACAGTCTGTAAACATCTGGGAAGTGAGGAGACAAACGGGTGAAGTTTTGGAGAGGAATGTTGTCCCATTTTTGTCTGATGTAGGATTCTATCTGCTCAACAGTCCTGGGGCTTCTTTGCTGGATTCTTTGTTTCATAATGTGCCAAGTGTTTTCTATGGTTGAAAGGTCTGGACCGCAGGCGGCCAGTTCAGCCCCTGGACTCTTCTTCTGTATAACCATGTGTTACATTCATCCTGGACTGCTAATAAAATTCTGAGATGACTTGATACTGAAGGAGTCAGTACTGACGTGTTAGCTTGTTATACTGATGGCTAGACGCAGGAGCAGACAAAAATGAGAGTTAGCATTCTCCGACAGAACCCACCTCGCAGCAGAGCACCCATCCCAAGAGGGATGACTCCACTACTTTCACGAGGACAGGTCCAAGGTCAGAGGGAAACCAGAGTACAGGGACAAACCAGGGACCAGGGACAAACAGAAAATGACAATAAATAAAGGATCAGAGCACAGAATGCAAAACCAACAGAAACACAGAGGACAAACCAGAACACAGGAGCCAGACAGACAAACAAACAGGAAAACTGAGCAAGCTTACTTGATCAGGAACACTAAAAAATAACTGGCAACTCTCAGCCAGAAAGATCTCAATTATATAGAGAAGGGGGAGAAGCCGGTTGGTTGACAAAACTGTCAATCACAAGCCACTAGCTCAGCTAATGGCTTCAGTAATCCTGAACTAGTAAGCACAGGAGATATTAAACCTAGCTAGTCAAGATAGAAACCAGAGTAGCAAAGGTGTGCTGGCAGAGACTTGATAGTGTGCTGACTAAGCCCGGTTGTCCACGGGTGTTGCGAAGTCCCGCGGCAGATCTCCGTGAGACTTCAGGGGATTTCCATTTTGCCTCAGTCCACTTTAAATGAGCTTTAGCCCAGAGAAGACACAGGTGTCACAAGATGGTGTTGATATATGTCTTCTGTGCATGATACAGCTTTTACTTGCATTACTGGATTGCACTGTGAACTATGTTTACAGACAATGATTTCTGAAAGTATTCCTGAGCCCATGCAGTCATTTGCCTTACAAAATCATGTTTGTTTTTAATGCAGTGATGCCTGAGAGCCTGTAGATCTCGAGCAATCAATATTTACTCTCGGCCCTGTCCCTCGTGCACATGAATCTTTTGATTGTAGTTATTCAAAGTCTTCACAATTTTATATTGAGGAACATTTTTCTGAAATTGTGCAACAGTTTTTGGATGCAGTTTTTCACAGATTTGTGATCCTATGACCATCTCGGCTTCTGAAAGACTCTGCCTCTCTAACATGCTTTTTTTATAGCCAGTCAAGTGAATTAGTAGAAAATTAACTCAGCTGCTTTTCTTTAGTACCACTTATCACTCACCACTTCCATCCTTCTACTAATCCTGTCTCCTTTTTTGGAAATGTGTGGCCTCCGTCAATTACTAAATCAGCTAATTCTTTTAAATGTATTTACATTTTATACAGTGTCACAACTTTCATGAAATTGGGGTTGTATATTGTAGCAGTACAATGTTGGAAATGGCCACTAGAGGGCTCAAAGAAAGTCTGCTGGACAGGGGAAAGATGCCTCTTCTAGTTAATTAGTAGGCACTTGAGGGAGCTTTATGTAAAGGTCATGTGTTTCCTAGGCTTCCAGTATGACCAGGAGCGTAGCTACAGAGTCATGGGCCCGAGTGCAAAGGTTCAGCTTGGGCCCCCCACACTCCATATCCCCACCATATAGTAATAGGATAACATTGCCATACTGTAACTGTTTGTCAACTACATACCGTGACTAAATAACACCACCATACTCGAACTAGATAACATTGCCAAGGCGTAACTAGACAACATTGGCATAACATGACAGGTAACACTAACATACCATGACTAAATATTACCACCATACAGTCGCAGAATAATGCCATTATACTATAAGTGAATAACAGTATAATATTAAAGCGATTGTCCGAGTTGTAATTTTTTTTTTGGATTGTTGCTCTCCTTGCCTCAAAATAATAAAATATCCTGGACTCACTTCTCCCGACTCCCTGCATATCAGTATCGGCAGCTCCAGTCTCCCTACAATATTGTATTTATAGGCTTCAGTCAGCCTGCATTCGGGACATCATTGTGGTTTGCAGTCAATCGCAGACATCAGCGTTTCAATACTAATAGCTGCAGTAGCTTGTGATGTCCCAGATACAGGCTGACTGCATTATTACTGTGATCTCAATAGTGGGGTCAGAGCTCAGGGCAGTATAGCAGATTTCATTATCTTCAGGCATAAAGAGCATTACATCAAATTTAAAAAAATGAAAACTCAGACAATTTCTTTATAGCTATGTTCACACATTGTGGATTTTGGTATGGATATGCACCAAAAAAACGTGTCAAAATCTGCACTATTTGGTGCAGATTTTGACATGGATTTTGGTGCAGTTCTGCAGGTGATTTCACCCATTCATTTGTTGGGTTAAACTCTGCTGCAGAACCACACCAAAAAAACACATCAAAATCTGCATCAATTCTGCTACATGTGAACGTACCCTAATAGTAATAACAGTGCCCCCAAATATGGCCCCTTTAGTGAAAGTGCCATGAAATGCAGCCCCTTTAGTAGCAATGCCTCAAATATGGTGCCTTGAGTAACAATGCTCCCAAACGTGGCCCCCTCGGTAGCAGTGCCTCAGGATGTGGCCTCCTTATTAAAAATGTCCCTAAATGCAGACCAATCAGTTATAGTGTCCGAAAAGGTGGTCCCCTCAGTAACAGTGTCCCAAATATGGCCCCTTACGATAGCAGGTCCTCTGGTCACCCAGCGTTGCTGTGAGTGCAAATGTGATGTCACCGCGCTCAGTCACCTAACCTAGAAATGGCAGAGCCCAATTTCTCATCTCTGTGTGCAGTGTTGTGTGAGCACTGGGTCAGAAATGCTATCTTTTCTCCTTAGGGAGAGCACCGATATGGTGAGTGAGGAGACACAAATGACCATGCACACTCCTCTGGGTAATATGCAAATAAGGGAGATGGAATAAAACCTCCACAGTGCCACCTATTGAAAGGCAGCATTCTTTTAAGCCAAAGTCTGACTTTTTATACAAGCCTTGTAACAATGACTGGGAATTAAAAGCAAAGCCAGACTCCATGTACATACAGCTGTTTCAGGGTGTTTGCCCTTTATCAGTGTACAGTAGTCTGCCTTTGCTAGTGAGAGGCCTGGGGCGGTGGTCAGAAATGCTAAAAATAGTACCCAGGCTGGTTTACATGGGCCGATGATCACTCAAAGATCGCTTAAAGGATAGTTTGAGTGACAGCTTTGAGTGATTATTTTGCATAAACTATTAAGTAGCTACTCAACTACTTAGTAGCAATTAAATGTGCAAATGAAGCCTTAGCTGAATGCAGTTAATAGCCCGAGGCTATTATCTGCTTTCAGATCCTTTTGTTCTCAAGCGCGGAACAATGCTATCAGCACTCCCAGTGGAGAACTGCTGCTAAGGCTGAATGATGATTTTTAGGTTGGACTGAATTTAATGATCAGCCAGCATTGCCGAAAATCGCACAATGGGCTCATACTTAGATGCAACGATTATCGCTAAAATAATCGCCGATTAAAAGGACTCGCTTGGAGAAATTTGAAGATGAGTTATAAGTCACAAAGCATGTCAAGCTGCACTTGGAAAGTGACCTGCAAGCTACGCGGGAACAGTTTGAGGTAGATAAAAAGGCCTGTCAGCTTGAACATGCTGTACAAGCTGTAGGCATCATGTTCTAGAGCAGGAGAAGCTGAGAACATTGATATATATTTTTAAGGGAAAAGATTCAGTTTAACTTGTATTTTATTCATCCATATCTCTACACATTTTGAGCTGATTTACAGCTACTTCTGTATGTATAGTCATAAACAGATAGCTGTCAATTACCAATAGGACTGCTAATTGGACTGTTCATCGCATTAAAGTGCAAAAAAGCTTTAAAAAAGTTAAAGATTCAGCTGCGCTCATGAATAAGTTCCATGGAGGCAGCTGAGATTACTCACCCCCGTCCTCTGTGCTGTCCCAAGGTGATTTGCGTGCCAGGCGGCATTACATCAACCACATGAGCAGAAGGCCTGGAGCCGTGGCAAATTTTGAAATCTCCTGGCTGCCGGCTCCTGAAGGTAGCCGGGAAGCAGGAGAAATCACTGGGGAATGCAGTGAGCGGTCCCTGGGCCTGTGATCGTCGTTATCCAATGAATAACGGCGATCACGGAAAAGTGGACAAAAAGTTAAAGTTTCACCTCCCCTCATGGATTGGATTCATGAGGGGAGGTGAAAATACTCACCCAGGTCCTCCATGATCTCCGGCAGCTATGTGCATAAGGCCAGAGAGCCCGGCAAATTTAAAATTTCCTTGCACCTGGCTGTTAAAGATAGCCGAGTGCAGGGAGATGGGACCAGGGACCAGTGTATGTGGTTCCCGGTCACATGATCCCCGTTATCCATCGCATAGCGGTGATCATGAAACGTTAAAAGGTGTAAAAAAAAAGTTTAAAAACTAAAATTTCACCTCCATTTACGGATGGTATCCGTGAGGGGAGACAAAATTACATAACTAAGGTCCCTGGATTTGTCCCCCGATGGGATTTTTATCCGTGGATCTAACCCCAGCTTTGGCGCATGCACCCATCAGCATAATGGTGGATAAATGCGCAAAAGTCAAGGATTGCAGGGAAATTAAAAATCTCCCTGCTTCTGCCGACCAAAGGTAGCCGAGAGTCTGAAGATGTCACGGGGGGGGGGCACGGTATGTGGTACATGGTCATGTGATCACCGTTATCCAATGGATAATAGCGATTACGTAAAAGTTTTTTAAAAAGTGGTAGTTTCATCTCCCCTCACCGATGCAATCGGTGAGAAGAGATGAAACGTCTTACCAGAGGTCTCAGTATTTGAACCCTGATGCCATCATCCTCCATGGACCATTCCGACTTCTGTGCAAGCACCCACCAGCACAATGCCGGACACATGTGCAGGAACCGGGGAGCCCAGGAAATTTAAAATCTCCTTGCTCCCAGTTACCAACAGTCACCGAAAGCCTATAGCAGTGATCAGTGGCCTCGTTTAGAGGTCCCTGGTGACGTGATAAAAAGGTAGTGATCTACCATTAGGGCTGATAGAAATTGCGGATTCCGCATGCAGTTGATCAGTGGTAGCACGCAGATCAATCAAATGCACGGATTACACAATTCTGCTCACATTAGCAGGTTGGAATTGTGTAATATTTTGCAGAAAACAGAACACAGCATGTTCTATTTTACTGCAGTTATCCGTGAGATAGATACCATTGTGCTCCATGGTGGTGGATATATCCACAGCTCAAAGGCAACTAAATTGTGTATGGGCTGCGGGTACCCAGGTCATCGCTAAGCAACAGCGCAGGAAATATAAATAAGAAAAGGTGTACTGTGCATGACCACCTGTGTGAGTATGCAGTTATGTGCAGTACATTATGCAGCCACTGCGGGCCTCTGCAAGCTGATTCCACATACGACCATGTGGCCCAGTATTATTCAGATCGCTACCTGTAAGACCTGTAATTTACAAGAAGCCCGGGAACGCTCGCCTTCCTGCAGTTCCAGGAGCAACTTCTATGTGAGACTGCCGCACCTCAGCAAGCTTACGAAGACTAACAGAGCGCCACTTTTTACACCCCATCGTTGCCACTGAGGTCAAGAAATATCTCGCAAAAAAGCATGGGAGGAGGAGGGATACTCTGCTTTATTGCCCTATGTGGCCATTCCAACCAGGTCCCCGTTATTAACCCTGTCTTTGGACACACCATACAGTTTACATTGTTAATTTTATCTAAGATTAAGGGAACGCCAAAAAGGGCACGGAAGGGGGGATTATTTTTAGGGAGTCGATTTTTTTCTGCACAAGTGATCATTGGGGCCTAGAATTTATTCAGTTGTGCTCTGAAATCCAATGGTTGTTCCCTCCATTATAGGCCTAGCCATGTGTACTATGCGTAGATTAGGGCCACAATGCATATGTTTCTGAACATGGGACAAACAGCTGGATCAATTTTGGGGAGAAAGTCCTCATTCGTATGTGTGCTGTAAAAAAAACAAAAACTGTTTTTAAATTGACACAATTGCGAAAAAAATGAAAATCGTAATTATTTCCTTCTCCTTTGCTTAGACTCTTTCAAAAACTGTGTGTAAAAATACGCATTTCACCCCTAGATGAATTTGTTAAGGGGTCTAGAGTAATTTGTTGGGGTTCTCCAGCATTTTAGTGGCTCAAAGGCTCTACAAGTGGGCAATGGGGCCTAAAACATCTTCAAGCAAAATTTCTGTTCTGAAAGGCACGGGCTGCTCCTTTCATTTTGCGCCCCGTTGTGCATACAGACATAATATTAGGGCCACAATGGGTATTTATCTGAACACAGGAAAAACAGGGGTATCTAATTTGTGGTGAAAGTCTTCATTCATAGGTGTGCTGTACAGAAAAAATGACATAATTGCCAAAAAAAATGAAAATCGTAATTTTTTTTCTTCTGCTTTGCTTAGATGCATTCAAAAACTATAGGGTAAAAATATGCAGTGCACCCCTTGATTAATTCATTAAGGGGTCTAGTTTTCATATTGGGGTCATTTGTGGGGGTTTTCTATTGTTTTGCCACTCAAGGGCTCTAAAAGTGGGCACTGGGGCCTAAATCACCTTCAAGCAAAATCTCTATTCTAAAAGCCACCAGCTGCTCCTTTCAGTTTGGACCCTGTTGTGTACATGGACATAGTATTAGGGCTACAACAGGTATGTTTCTGAACATGGGACAAACAGGGGTATCCATTTTGGGGTGTAAATCATCATTTTCATGTGCATAGAAAAAAAACTGCCTTTATAATGACACATTTGCATTTTTCTCCTCTAAATTGCATTTAGGGATCCTGAAAAAACTGCGGTGTCAAAATACTCATAACCCCCCTTAGTGAATATATTAAGGGGTGGAGTTTTTAAAACAGGGTCATTTGTGGGGGTATTGTGACACCTATGTGTCTTTGCAATGTTGGCTTGGTGTAGGAAAACAAAGTGTTCCTCAAAATGTTGATAATCAATGTTAAATTTGTCTCCTAAATGGTTAAAAAAAGAAAGCTTTTCAAATGTGCATCCAAAATAGAGTAAATAGATAGAAATATATCTTATCAAAAATTTGTGCTGTATGTTTGCACATATTTGATATATTACAATTGAAAATGTGAAAGAAATGACATTTTTTTTTACATTTTCCCAATTTTGGCGCTTTTAATAAATACACACAAATTCTATCGGACTATCTTTACCTCCTAAATGAAGTACAACATGTGGTGAAAAAAGAATATCAGAACCACTTGGATATGCAAAACCTTTATGGAGCTATTCTATGTTTAAGTGAGACATGTCAGATTTCCAAAATTTGGCTTGGTCATTAAGGCGCAAACAGACTTGTTCACTAAGGGGTTAATAAAAAGCCCAGTAAGTTACCAAGTAAAGGCAGTAAGTCAAACAATCTATTACTTATGTTGCCAGAATAGATAAAGGTACAGCAGTGACTGCAAACACCATGCACCATGAGTAAAGTGCTGAAAGAAGAGTCAGAAGCTAAAAGAGACAAACACAGTTTGAAATATGATGATGCTATGGGGCAGAGCTCAACAATTGTAACAACAGTGCAGCATCCGAGGAGTGGGCACACAGCTGAAGAGATAGCGGAGTAGACAAAGCCTTGTCACGAGGCTCTACCATCTCCTCCCCTGGGGGTTGCATGGGACCTGACTAAGTTACTGCTGGGGAATTCACAGGGTAACCCAGTATGTGGTTTACCTTAAAGGGGTTGTCTCGTGAAATCAAGTGGGGTTCAGCACTTCTGTATGGCCATATTAATGCACTTTGTAATATACATCGTGCATTAATTATGAGCCATACAGAAGTTATTCACTTACCTGCTCCGTTGCTAGCGTCCCCGTCGCCATGGATCCATCTAAATTCGCTGTCTTCTGGCGTTTTTAGACGCGCTTGCGCAGTCCGGTCTTCTCCCTGGTGAAGGGGGCCGCTCGTGCCGGAGAGCTGGTCCTCGCAGCTCCGCCCCGTCACGTGTGCCGATTCCAGCCAATCAGGAGGCTGGAATCGGCAATGGACCGCGCAGAGCCCACGGTGCACCATGGGAGAAGACCCGCGGTGCATCGTGGGTGAAGATCCCGGCGGCCATCTTGGTAAAGGAAGAAAGAAGTCGCCGCAGCGCGGGGATTCGGGTAAGTAATAAACTTTTTTTTTTTTAACCCATCCCTTGGGTTTGTCTCGCGCCGAACGGGGGGCCTATTGAATAAAAAAAAAACCCGTTTCGGCGTGAGACAACCCCTTTAAGTCCTTTGTCACTTATGATGCCATCGCTCTGTCCTGAATCCAATAGTTGAATAAAGTAGTTTACACACACGGATAACGTTATGAGCAAAACTGGGAACGGTCAGTAGAACTTGTTTACTTGTAGAAATAGTTACAGTACAAAACTTAACATATGCCAGCAGGGTACCAGTGCAAACACAATAGTGGTGTGACAGGATGACAGATGAGTCCAAAGTCCCAGTTATCTGTAGGGTTCTGTTCCCAGCCAATTTCTTTCCCACTCCAGCTCTCTACCGGTCAACAATCACACTCGGCAGTAGCACCCAGCACTGAATCGCCGTTCCTCTCACTCTCTCAGTCCCCATATTAATAGCAGGGAGGCCTGGGTGAATAGGGCCCAGGGCACACATCAGGCCATCACTCAGCCTCTTCCATCCTGGGGGATCCTTATAGGATGAGGCACAGTTTCTCCTACTCACTAAAAATCTCTTGCTTCTCCAGACTCCAACCAAGAAGCTCCAGAAGCAGGCTTACTCTCTTGCAAGACTTAGGCTCAGGCTTAGACTCCAACTAACTTGCAGACTTGCATAGACATCGACTCACTTACATTGCACCTGGCATACACATATATGAAACATGACGGCGTGACACCCAACAAGATGTGACACCCAACAAGATAACCAAGACGTTAACCAATACACATCACAGATGCACGCACATAGAAGACACTGACAACACAAATTCACAAGACAAACACTTTCATACTCATGGAGGGGACCGTTAAATCTGAGCCAATACAACAGCCTTCAGTGAAGTTAATAGCACTGATCAGGTGATTAGGGTGCAGAGCCAGGAAGACGCAAGTGACATGTCCTGTGATGTGACTGAAAAATTGAATTGGTGTTGACGGTACAACATAGTGATGCCAAACTTAAAATAAAGCCTGTGAATGGTAAAAGTGTTTAACAAGGTATTTTTACAATGAGTGAACTTAAAGTGGCAAGTGGCAAAAAGGTGACCAGAGAAGGTCTGACAGGAGAACATGTGGTGGCTTACAAATGGCCTATGGATGTACAAGTGTTTGAAGGGGAGGTACTTAATGAAGAAGAAGTGTTGAACCTAAGGATGCTGCCATCTCAAGAAAAGATAAAACGGCATAAGAATACAGAGTGTGTACCGTTCATTGTAAAATTAAAAAGGGATGAGGTGTAAGAGATATAGGGGATATGGTGGGATGATGGGTTTGAGTTCCAAGGAGGATTGTAGAAGAGAGTTAGATAGGGAAGAATTAGATCAGGGTTCTCTAAAGAAATGTGTTTTTAGGGTACACTTAAAACTGTGGGCATTGCAGATTAACCTGAATGTCTATGAAGTGCAATATCTAAAAAGCTCATGAAAGCCAATAAAGCTGTGTTCTTGATTGTCACGAGAGTTGGTTTGGGCCCAGTGAAGGCTCCATTGGGCCCAAATTTTGACAAGGTAGTAAGCCCCATACATAAATCAGAGGACAACCTTACTCAAAGCTGATTATGAGTATAACTCATTTCACTAAGCGCAACACTCACAGAAGCAATTCATGGATAAGTGCCTGTTCACTTTACATTAACTCCTTAAGGACATGGCCTATTTTGGCGTTAAGGACCAAACGTTTTTTTGTAGATTTTCATCTTAATTTTTCAAAAGCCATAACTTTTTTACTTTTCTGTCGACGCGGCCGTATAAGGGCTTGTTTTTTACATGGCGAACTGTAGTTTTTATTGGTGCCATTTGTGGGTACATAGACTATATTGTAAAACTTTTATTATTTTTTTTATGATCACAGGGAGAGAAAACGCATCAATTCTGCCATACATTTAAAAAAAAAAAAACATGAATCATACAGCATAAATGACACAATGCATTTTTTCTGTGGGTCGGTACGATTACAATGATACCAAAATTCTTATTTTTTTTTAAGTTTTTTTCCACTTTTCTGCAATACAAACCCTTGTTTGGACATTTGTTTTCTAAATCAATGCATTCAAAGTCCTATAACTTTTTTATATTTCCATGGATGGAGCTCTATGAGGGCTTACTTTTTGCGAGACGAGCTGTGGTTTTTATTGGTACCATTTTGGGGTACATACGTTTTTTTATCACTTTTATTGCGTTTTTTTGGGAGGCAAAATGCTAAAAATTGGCATTTTGCCTCAGTTTTTTAGTGTTTTTTTAAAACACTTTTTGCCGTGCAGGATAAAAAGTGTGTTCAATTTATTGTATGCGTCTTAACGAACACGACAATACCAAATATGTGTTGGGTTTTTTATGCTACTATGAAAAAAAAACATAAGAAAGGGTTATTTTTACATTTTTATTTTTTGTGCATTATTTTGATCTTCTTTTAACACCTTTTTTGTCCCTCTGGGGGACTAACACTGTAGCATCGATGATCGCTACGATAAGGCATTGCAGGACTTCTCTCTTGCAATGCCTTATAGCTTATTACAGCGATCATAAGCACTGGCAATACAGGATGCTTGTATCTGGTGTCCTGTTGCCATGGCAACCAGCCGGGCTCTCTGCGATAACATCGTGAGAGGCGGCTGAAGTCACAGAGGGAGTGCGCTCCCTCTGTGAACCCTTTCCCTGATCTACTTAGATCGCGGCAGGGAAGGGGTTAACAGCGGGGGGCACATCTGCTGTTGCAGTTGGAGGCTGGCTATTAGTAACAGCCGACTCCCACTGCCAGATAGCACAAGATCTGTCATGATCTCGCGTTATCCCTATGATGTAAGGGTACATCATTTTGTGGGGAGTACCCCACTCCCATGACGTACCCTTACGTCATGGGGATGGAAGGAGTTAAGGCCCTTGTCCCTGGGTTCAGTCACAGGGTTCCTTCTGGAGTGTACAACCACAGGGTTACTTTCAGATGGACACCAGGACAGAATTGTAGGCTTCCATAACTCAAATGGAAACCAATAAGGTATCTATTTTAACAGAGTAAGGCCTCCTTCACACGGGCGATTTTGTAGCATTGCTACGATGCTACAAATCGCATGTATGAGAAGCCCATGGTTTCCTATGGGTTCCTTCACACATGAGATATTTTGTAGCATGCTACAAAACGACACACAAACCTCGCAGGTCCGGCGATATGCCCGCGACACGCTAGGTTTTGTAGCCCATGTTTCTCTTTGGAGCCTTCCTCTCTGTTGCATCGCATGAAAACGCAGTTTGCATGCGATGCGATGCAACTTTGACGGTAGCAAATGCTACAAAGCCGCGTGATTTCGTAGCATCACATGCGACTTTGTAGCGCTACAAAATCGCAGTATTGCTGCGAGAAAATTGCAGCGATATCATACGGTGCAGCGATGCGATATCGCTGCGATTTTCTCGCGGCGATGCCGTGCCGCCCGTGTGAAGGAGGCCTTATGTTGATTTCTGCATTTGTGTCAGAGAGAAATGCACCGTCTATTCTCTCTGCCAAAAATGCCCCATGCAGTAATAGTATATGGCTATTTTATGTTTTGTATAGTTCTTTTTAATGGTTAGATAGTATTTCATAGTTACAAGCTTTCTTCATCCTAATCTTCTTGCTGGATGCTGACAAAAACATTCTTTCATCGCCTGCTTCTGCTTGTTCTGTATGCAGTATTAAAGTCATTGCTTATTACTTACTCCAATAGTATATGTACTAAATTGTGATTCTAAGTCTCTGGATCAGAGTTTCATTATCATCACCAAGCAACTGTGGGAAAGATAGAGAAGGTAATGACTCACAGCGAAGAGCCTGTATCTATCAGATAGAAGTAAGTAGTTGATAGTTGAACAAACGACTGCTGAACAAACAATCATTAGGTGAGTAATTGTTTTGCAAACTCAGCCATACTCAATTTAGGCAATATTGCCCATTATAGTTGTTAAAAATGATTGAATAACACCAAGCAACATATGAACAATATTTCTGATAGCAATTTGGGGATGTTTTTCAGGAAAGAGATGTTTTGTCCATTTTTGTTTTCTCATTTATATTTTTATTGGAGAATTGACATACATATACAGCACTTTTGAGGTATTCATGTGTGAACCTCTCAAACTTGACATAGTGTCAAACACATCTATATATTGTTAATACTGTTACATTGTATGTTTTCATATCAAATCAAATAACTCTATTTATTCTCCAAAGTAAGATATTTTCTTACTTTTACATAGGTTTACATAACATCAACCTATAACATTTACCAAAAACAATAACTTGGCATCTTGTTTCGCTCTTAATTGCATTCAATTGCATTTAATCTTGTACGTTATCCACCCTCTCCACATGTCTAAATACTTCTGGTAAGTGTTAGTGCGAATGGCTAACCATTTTTCGTATAGGCAGTGTTCCCCCATGTGGTTTTCATACTCCTCTATTGTCAGGGGTAAAGGAGAGGTCCATCTTTGTGCAATACTTGTTTTTTTTTTTTGTGGGTTATGATTGTCACTTAAAGGGGTTGTCCCGCGAAACAAAGTGGGTCTATACACTTCTGTATGGCCATATTAATGCACTTTGTAATGTACATTGTGCATTAATTATGAGCCATACAGAAGTTATCAGAAATTTTTCACTTACCTGTTCCGTTGCTAGCGTCCTCGTTTCCATGGAGCCGTCTAATTTTCAGCGTCTAATGGCCAAATTAGATGCGCTTGCGCAGTCCGGGTCTTCTTCTTTTCTCAATGGGGCTCCGTGTAGCTCCGCCCCGTCATGTGCCGATTCCAGCCAATCAGGAGGCTGGAATCGGCAATGGACCGCACAGAAGCCCTGCGGTCCACCGAGGGAGAAGATCCCGGCGGCCATCTTCAGCAGGTAAGTAAGAAGTCACCGGAGCGCGGGGATTCAGGTAAGCGCTGTCCGGTGTTCTTGTTTAACCCCTGCATCGGGGTTGTCTCGCGCCGAACGGGGGGGCTGTTGAAAAAAAAAAAAAACCCGTTTTGGCGCGGGACAACCCCTTTAAGTATATCATAGAAGCTTCTTGTTTCTGATTTGGTCATTTTCTGCTTTGCTTCGATTCTGTTTATAATCTCTCAGGGTATTGTTTCTTTTGTAATTGGATATTTTTTTTTAGGAAGGATTTAATTCTAATACATTTAAGCCTGTCTCCGTCAGGAATTTTGGAGCATGCCTGTAGTATCAAAAGACTTCACCCCTTCTGAAGACATAAGATCTTCTATCTTTTTTATGCCTAGTTTTTTCCAATTCAATTCTGTTGTGTTTGGGATCAAATGGTTCAGGGTTTCAATAGGTAGTAAAAGTTTCCATAAGTCACTATACGGGATCAGTTTTTGGGTCAGAGCTTTCCAGGTCTCCACCGTAATTGCATGGAGGGGACCACTCCTGAGTCTCTAATTTTATTTCAGAAAATTTAGAATTAGTTGTTTGAACGGCTGCACATAGTTGGGAATGGAGCGTATCTCCCTTCAGTATAGTCTCCTCTATTGACTTCCAGCTTAGGGAGCTCCCTTTATTAACCCCTTAGTGATGGTTCAATAGTGTATTTACGTCCTGTCATTGCAGGACGTGTATGGAGGCAGATAATGGGCGTCAGTAGTTTATTACAGCTGACACCCACTGACAATAGCCACAATCGACCTTATGGACGATCGCGGCTATTAACCATTTAAATGTCGCTGTCAGAATTTAAATCCACCGTATGCCCCCCCCCCGCGCGGTGAGATCGGGGGAGCCGTACAGGTGTCATGGCAGCCAGGGGCCTTCTTAGAGGCCCCAGGGCTGCCTCAGCAGATTGCCTATCAAGCCATCCCCGTGGGGTGGCTTGATAGACTGCCTGTCAAAAAGCAGTATGACGTAATGCTATACCATTACGTCATACTGCAGGAGCAATCAAAGCATCGCTGGTTGTAGTCCTCTAGGAGGACTAAAAGAAAGTATAAAAATAAGAACAACAAAGTTTTACTAATTTAAAAAAAAAAAGTAATAAAAGTTAAAAAAAAAACCTTTTGCCATGTTTGCAATTTAAAAATCAAAATATTAAACCAACAATATGTATTTGGTATCGCTACGTCCGTAAAAGTCAGCTCTATCAAATTAATGCATTATTTTACCCGCATGATGAACGTGGTCCGAAAAAAAAATAAAGAACGCCAGAAATGCACTTTTTTAATCACTCTATCTACGAGAAAAAATGTAATAAAAAGCGATCAAAAATTCAACTGTACACAACAATAATACTAATGGAAACGACAGAACATACCGCACAAAATAAGCCCTCACTCAACTATGTTGGCGGAAAAATAAAAAGTTATTGTGCACAGAAAATGGACACAAAAAATACTTAAAAAAAATTATACATCTTAAAAAAAAAATTCAACTACTACAGCAAAAAAAAACTATACAAGTTTGGTATCGTAGTAATCGTACTGACCCATAGAATAAAGATATCTGGTCATTTTTGTTGCAGTTTGTGCGCTGTAGAAACAAGATGCACTAAAAGATGGTGGGATGTTGTTCTTTTTTTCAATTTCTCTCCACTTCGATTTTTTTAAGTTTTTCAGTACATTATTTGGTATTATAAATAGTACCGAAAACTACAACTCGTCCCACAAAAACAAGCCCTCATACAGTGAAGTTAATGGATAAATAAAGGAGTTACGATTTTTTTTAAAGGGAGGAGGAAAAAACGAAAATGGAAAAAAGCAAAAAAGCTCTGTCACTAAGGGGTTAATCCAATATTTTATCTGATTAAGTGTAATCGATTTTTGGTATGCTGCTAAGTTGGGTACATATGCGCCTTCATGTTTCCGGTGTAAGGTGAGAACTAGAGATGAGCGAACATACTTGTCCGAGCTTGATACTCGTTCGAGTATTAGCGTGTTCGAGATGCTCGTTACTCGTGACGAGTACCACGCGATGTTCGAGTTACTTTCACTTTCATCTCTGAGACGTTAGCGTGCTTTTCTGGCCAATAGAAAGACAGGGAAGGCATTACAACTTCCCCCTGCGACGTTCAAGCCCTATACCACCCCCCTGCAGTGAGTGGCTGGCGAGATCAGGTGTCACCCGAGTATATAAATCGGCCCCTCCCGCGGCTCGCCACAGATGCGTTCTGACAGAGATCAGGGAAAGTGCTGTCTTGCTGGAGTTGCTATAGGGAGAGTGTTAGGAGTATTTTAGGCTTCAAGAACCCCAACGGTCCTTCTTAGGGCCACATCTAACCGTGTGCAGTAGTGTGGAGGCTGCTTTTTGCAGTGTTGCACCTTTTTTTGTATATCGGCCATGCAGAGCATTGCGCCCTGCAGTAATTATACATAGTCCAGGGCCAGTAGTGATGGTAAGGCAGGGACAGAAGACATATTTATTGAATATAGGCAGTGGGCCTTTCCAAAAAATTTGGGTAAAAAAATCTATTTGGGCTGCCTGTGACTGTCCTCAGTGTACTGGGTCTGTGCTGGGGGTAGTTGTCCTAATTCATACGCAGCCAGATAAGTGTTACAGCAGGCTTGCGCAAAATTATTTCCTGGCTCTGTGTTGGCTGTTACATCACCGCTGTATTCCAGTCCACAGTGCAACAGTCTGCAGTTATTTTACATACTCCAGGGCCAGTAGTGGTGACGCAGAGAGAGAAGACATATACAGTGTATATAGGCAGTGGGCCTTTCCAAAAACATTTGGGAAAAAAAATCTATTTGGGCTGCCTGTGACTGTCCTCAGTGTACTGGGTCTGTGCTGGGGGTAGTTGTCCTAATTCATACGCAGCCAGATAAGTGTTACAGCAGGCTTGCGCAAAATTATTTCCTGGCTCTGTGTTGGCTGTTACATCACCGCTGTTTTCCAGTCCACAGTGCAACAGTTTGCAGTTATTTTACATACTCCAGGGCCAGTAGTGGTGACACAGGGAGAGAAGACATATACAGTGTATATAGGCAGTGGGCCTTTCCAAAAACATTTGGGAAAAAAAATCTATTTGGGCTGCCTGTGACTGTCCTCAGTGTACTGTGTCTGTGCTGGGGGTAGTTGTCCTAATTCATACGCAGCCAGCTAAGTGTTACAGCAGGCTTGCGCAAAATTATTTCCTGGCTCTGTGTTGGCTGTTACATCACCACTGTATTCCAGTCCACAGTGCAACAGTCTGCAGTTATTTTACTTACTCCGGGGCCAGCAGTGGTGACGCAGAGAGAGAAGACATATACAGTGTATATAGGCAGTGGGCCTTTCCAAAAACATTTGGGAAAAAAAATCTATTTAGGCTGCCTGTGACTGTCCTCAGTGTACTGGGTCTGTGCTGGGGGTAGTTGTCCTAATTCATACGCAGTCAGCTAAGTGTTACAGCAGGCTTGCGCAAAATTATTTCCTGGCTCTGCTGTGCGTTCCGTAAGTGAAGTCAGCCTTCAACCACAGGCCAATAAGTGGCACATTTAATTACAGCGTTCTGTTTCTGAACTACTGGTAATACAGCATGCTGAGGGGTAGGGGTAGGCCTAGAGGACGTGGACACAGGTGAGGACGCGGAGGCCCAAGTCAGGGTGTGGGCACAGGCCGAGCCAGTGCGGTGGCCAGGGGTAGAGGCAGGGCCAGACCGAATAATCCACTAACTGTTTCCCAAAGTGCCCCCTCGCACCATGCCACCCTGCAGAGGTCAAGGTGCTCTACGGTGTGGCAGTTTTTCACAGAGACGCCTGACGACCGACGAACAGTGGTGTGCAACCTTTGTCGCGCCAAGATCAGCTGGGGAGCCACCCCCACCAGCATGCGCAGGCATATGATAGCCAAGCACCCCACAAGGTGGGATGAAGGCCGTTCACCGCCTCCTGTTTGCACCACTGCCTCTCCCCCTGTGCCCCAACCTGCCACTGAGATCCAACCCCCCTCTGAGGACACAGGCACTACCGTCTCCTGGCCTGCACCCACACCCTCACCTCCGCTGTCCTCGGCCCCATCCAGCAATGTCTCTCAGCGCAGCGTCCAGACATCGCAAGCGCCACTGTTTGAACGCAAGCGCAAGTACGCTGCCACACACCCGCACGCTCAAGCGTTAAACGTGCACATTGCCAAATTGATCAGCCTGGAGATGCTGCCATATAGGCTTGTGGAAACGGAGGCTTTCAAAAGCATGATGGCGGTGGCGGCCCTGCGCTACTCGGTTCCCAGTTGCCACTACTTTTCCCGATGTGCCGTCCCAGCCCTGCACGACCACGTCTCCCGCAACATTGTACGCGCCCTCACCAACGCGGTTACTGCCAAGGTCCACTTAACAACGGACACGTGGACAAGCACAGGCGGGCAGGGCCACTATATCTCCCTAACGGCACATTGGGTGAATTTAGTGGAGGTTGGGACAGAGTCAGAGCCTGGGACCGCTCACATCCTACCCACCCCCAGAATTGCGGGCCCCAGCTCGGTGCTGGTATCTGCGGCGGTGTATGCTTCCTCCACTAAACCACCCTCCTCCTCCTCCAACGCAACCTCTGTCTCGCAATCAAGATGTGTCAGCAGCAGCACGTTGCCAGCAGTCGCTGTTGCGCGGCGCGGCAGCACAGCGGTGGGCAAGCGTCAGCAGGCCATGCTGAAACTACTCAGCTTAGGAGAGAAGAGGCACACGGCCCACGAACTGCTGCAGGGTCTGACAGAGCAGACCGACCGCTGGCTTTCGCCGCTGAGCCTCCAACCGGGCATGGTCGTGTGTGACAACGGCCGTAACCTGGTGGCAGCTCTACAGCTCGGCAGCCTCCCGCATGTGCCATGCCTGGCCCACATCTTTAATTTGGTGGTTCAGCGCTTTCTGAAAAGCTACCCACACTTGTCAGATCTGCTCGGAAAGGTGCGCCGGGTCAGCGCACATTTCCGCAACTCCAAGACGGACGCTGCCACCCTGCAGACCCTGCAACATCGGTTTAATCTGCCAGTGCACTGACTGCTGTGCGACGTGCCCACATGGTGGAACTCTACGCTCCACATGTTGGCCAGACTCTATGAGCAGCGTAGAGCTATAGTGGAATACCAACTCCAACATGGGCGGCGTAGTGGGAGTCAGCCTCCTCAATTCTTTACAGAAGAGTGGGCCTGGTTGGCAGCCATCTGCCAGGTCCTTGGAAACTTTTGAGGAGTCTAACCAGATGGTGAGCGGGGATGCCGCAATCATTAGCGTCACCATTCCTCTGCTATGCCTCTTGAGAAGTTCCCTGCAAAGCATAAAGGCAGACGCTTTGCACTCGGAAACGGAGGCGGGGGAAGACAGTATGTCGCTGGATAGTCAGAGCACCCTCATGTCTATATCTCAGCGCGTTGAGGAGGAGGGGGAGGAGCATGAGGAGGAGGGGGAAGAGACAGCTTGGCCCACTGCCGAGGGTACCCATGCTGCTTGCCTGTCATCCTTTCAGCGTGTATGGCCTGAGGAGGAGGAGGAGGATCCTGAAAGTGATCTTCCTAGTGAGAACAGCCATGTGTTGTGTACAGGTACCCTGGCACACATGGCTGACTTCATGTTAGGATGCCTTTCTCGTGACCGTCGCGTTACACGCATTCTGGCCACTACGGATTACTGGGTGTACACACTGCTCGACCCACGGTATAAGGAGAACCTTTCCACTCTCATTCCCGAAGAGGAAAGGGGTTCAAGAATGATGCTATACAACAGGCCCCTGGTGGACAAACTGATGGTAAACTTCCCATCCGACAGCGCTAGTGGCCGAAGGCGCAGTTCCGAGGGCCAGGTAGCAGGGGAGTCGTAGAGATCAGGCAGCATGTACAGCGCAGGCAGGGGAACATTCTCCAAGGCCTTTGCCAGCTTTATGGCTCCCCAGCAAGACTGTGTCACCGCTCCCCAGTCAAGGCTGAGTTGGCAGGAGCACTGTAAAAGGATGGTGAGGGAGTACGTAGCCGATCGCACGACCGTCCTCGGTGACGCCTCTGCCCCCTACAACTACTGGGTGTCGAAGCTGGACACGTGGCCTGAACTCGCGCTGTATGCCCTGGAGGTGCTTGCTTGTCCTGCGGCTAGCGTCTTGTCAGAGAGGGTGTTTAGTGCAGCTGGGGGAATCATCACGGATAAGCGTACCCGCCTGTCAACCGACAGTGCCGACAGGCTTACACTCATCAAGATGAACAAAGCCTGGATTTCCCCAGACTTCTCTTCTTCACCAGCGGACAGCAGCGATACCTAAGCAATACGTAGGCTGCACCCGCGGATGGAAGCATCGTTCTCTATTACCATCAAAAACGGGGACATTTTTGCTTCATCAATCTGTGTATGATATTCCTCCTCCTCCTCCTGCTCCTCCTCCTTAAACCTCACGTAATCACGCCGAACGGGCAATTTTTCTTAGGCCCACAAGGCTCAGTCATATAATTTTTCTAAACAATTTTTATACGTTTCAATGCTCATTAAAGTGTTGAAACTTTCACCTCAACCAATTTTTATTTTAACTGGGCTGCCTCAAGGCCTAGTTACCAATTAGGCCACATTAACCAAAGCGATTAATGGGTTTCACCTGCCCTCTTGGTTGGGCATGGGCAATTTTTCTGAGGTACATTAGTACTGTTGGTACACCAATTTTTTGTGGCCCTCGCCTACAGTGTAATCCAATAAATTTTTTGCCCACCTGCATTACAGCTGACGTTACATCAGCTTTGCTGGGCACTGCAATGGGATATATTTATGTACCGCCGGTGGGTTCCAGGGAGCCACCCATGCTGTCGGTCCACACGGAGTTGTAACTACATGTGTCCACTTCTAAAGAACCCCAGTCTGACTGGGGCATGCAGTGTGGGCCGAAGCCCACCTGCAGTAAGCACGACATTACCTCAGCTGTGATGGGCAATGCAATGGGATATATTTATGTGCCGCCGGTGGCTTCCTGGCACCCACCCATGCTGTTGGTCCACAGGGACTTCACAATAGGGGGTTGTACCTGCCTGTGTCTATGAATTAAAAAGCCCGGTCAGGTTGGGGCATGCAGTGTGGGCCGAAGCCCACCTGCATTTAATCTGACATTAGCTCTGCTGTCCAGGGCACTGCAATGGGATACATTTATGTACAGCCGGTGGGTTCCAGGGAGCCACCCATGCTGTGGGTGCACACGGAATTCCCATTGCGGAGTTGGGGATTCCCAGTTGTACCTGCCTGTGACTATTTATAAAAAAACGCGGTCTGACTGGGGCATGCAGACACCTTCACAGAATGAATAGTGTGTGGCACATAGGTTCCCTATTGCTATGCCCACGTGTGCAGCTCCTGATGGCGGTGGCACAGGATTATATTTCTCATTGCTTCTGTACAGCATTGTGGGCTATCGCCCCGCCCCTTTTAAAGAGGGTCGCTGCCTAGCCGTGCCAACCCTCTGCAGTGTGTGCCTGTGGTTCCTCCTCATGGCAGACGCACTTATAAATAGACATGAGTGTGGCGTGGCATGAGGGCAGCTGAAGGCTGCGCAGGGACAATTTGGTGTGCGCTGTGGACACTGGGTCGTGCAGGGGGGCGGGGGGGGGGGGGGTTGGGCAGCATGTAACCCAGGAGAAGTGGCAGCGGTGTGTCATGCAGGCAGTGATTGTGCTTTGTTGGAGGTAGTGTGGTGCTTAGCTAAGGTATGCATTGCTAATGAGGGCTTTTCAGAAGTAAAAATTGTTGGGAGGGCGGTGGGCCCACTCTTGCCGCTATTGTGGCTTAATAGTGGGACCTGGGAACTTGAGATGCAGCCCAACATGTAGCCCCTCGCCTGCCCTATCCGTTTCTGTGTCGTTCCCATCACTCTCTTGAATTGCCCAGATTTTCACAAATGAAAACCTTAGTGAGCATCGGCGATATACAAAAATGCTCGGGTCGCCCATTGACTTCAATGGGGTTCGTTATTCGAAACGAACCCTCGAGCATCGCAAAATTTTCGTCCCGAGTAACGAGCACCCGAGCATTTTGGTGCTCGCTCATCTCTAGTCAGAACTGATAGAGTTAATCTGGGATTTTTACCTCCCCATTTAAATTTTTATAATTAATTTAGCAATTTAATCAGACTAAATCTGGATATTGATATAGGGAGGCCTCTAAAAAAATATAATATAATAGGAAAAATTTTCATTTCATATGTCATTAATTATCCTTCCCAGCCAGGTCAAGTTTACTTTTGAGAGACAGTCCAACTCTGTTTGTAAGCAGGTCAAAAGTGGCAGGAAATTCTCTTTCTCTATGTTTCTTAAGGGACATGTTAAGTTTACTCCCAGGTATGGTAGGCCTTTTTCTTGCCAACAAAAAGGGAATTCTGTATTGATGGTATATTTAAGATCTTTGTAAAAATTCAAACAAAATTTTTGAGATGTCCTCGCATTCAGTTGTTTTGTCCATTTTTAACAAATTTAGTATAATGTGTATAAGGAGATTTAACCCCTTAATGACATGGCCTATTTTGGGCTTAAGGACGCAATGATTTTTAGCGGATTTTCTTCTCCATTTATCAAAAGTCATAACTTTTTTATTTTTCCGTCGACGCGGACATATAAGGGCTTGATTTTTGCATGGTGAACTGTCGTTTTTATTGGTGCCATTTTTGGGTACATTTGACTATATTGTAAAACTTTTTTTTTTTTTATGATAGCAGGGAGAGAAAACGCATCAATTCTGCCATAGATTTTTTTTTTTTTACAGCGTTAATTATGCAGCATAAATGACACAATCCATTTTTTCTGTGGGTCGGTACGGTTACAACAATACCGAAATTCTTACATTTTTTTAGGTTTTTCCACTTTTCTGCAATAAAAACCCTTTTTTTTGGAAATCTTTTTTTTTCCTAAATCGCTGCCTTCAAAGTCCTGTAACATTTTTATTTTTTTATGTACGGAGCACTGTGAGGGCTTATTATTTGTGAGACAAGCTGTACTTTTTATTGGTACCATTTGTGGTACATACGGTTTTTTGATCACTTTTATTGCGTTTTTAGGGAGGCAAAATGCTAAAAATTTGCATTTTGCCTCAGTTTTTTAGCGTTTTTTTTAACGCTTTTTTCCGTGCACACTCAAAAGCATGTGCAACTAATTGTACGTGTCTTTACGGATGCGACAATACCAAATATGTGGGGTTTTAATTTTTTTTAACCTTTTTTTATGCTAATATGAGAAAAAGCATAAAAAAGGGGTTTTTTTAAATCTTTTTTTTTAAACATTTTTTTTAATTCATTTTTTTAAATCTTTTTTGTTTTTACAACTTGTGTCCCCCTGGGGGACTTTGACCACAGTAATGCCCATCGCTGTGATAAGGTATGGCAGGGCTACTGCCCTGCCATGCCCTATCGCTTATACAGCGATAATAGGCATTAGCAATACAGGATGCCAGTGTCTGCCATCCTGTTGCCATGGTGACAGGCCAGGCTCTCGCGATAACAGCGCTCCCTCTGTGAACTCTTTCCCTGCCGCGATCTACTTAGATCGCGGCAGGGAAGGGGATAAAAGCAGGGGGCGCATCTCTGACAGCCGGCTCCCGCTGTGGGATAGCGCGGGATCATATGTGATCTCGCGCTATCCCCAGGACGTAAGTTTATGCCCTGTTGCGGGAAGTACCCTGCTCCCAGGACGTAAACTTACGCCCTGGAGCGGGAATGGGTTAAACACAAGCTCATGGCTGATTGTATAAAGTAAAGCTGTATTCACATTGTGTGTTGAGACATCTAATCAGCTGTATGTTTGCTTGCTTTTCATGATGGAAGGCAATCCTAGGACATAAGAAAAAAATAAATTCTCTCTAAGTAAATGCTTAGGAATATTTATTTTTCCCTGTGTTGTGATAACGTCCTATTTTAACTAAGACAGTAAAAAGAGAATGAATCCCCAAAAAGTAGCTTCAATATTGGCTTTTTTTTCTGAGCTGAGTTGTAAAGTATTGTAAACTAGCTTGCTACCCGCAAATTTGTCCCCGTGGAATTTGTATTTTTTAAATCTAATCTGTGTTTTGCTGTATATTGAAACATAATAAGTTTAAATAGTGAAAGGAATGTAACTGCAGTATGCTATGTCAGCACAGTTCTGTGCACTACATTTTTGGCCATGTCATCTTTTGCGAGAATATAAAGGTTTGGTGGGCTGTATACACGTGAGCACGCCACATACAGTTGCCCATGAGAAAAACGTTTTCTTTCTAAATGTACACCTGCTACCTTAAGTGTTTGCCTTTGAGCCTTTTTGATTGTCATTGCAAATGCTAGTTTTAGACTGAATTGCAGCCTTTTGAATTTAAAAAGGCAAATCCGTCAGTATTATCGGAATGTGTGGAATTAAAACACTTTCTTTTGCTATTCCAGTCATAAAAATGGCTTGTACAGTATTTCAACCTGGGTGTGTAATTTGTAATTGTGTATCATTGAACAGTTTTAGCGCATCAAGATTATGCACTTGTTACGATCGTGTGGGCAAACTAAGCACGGGGCCCACACGATCATTACCAAAGGAGTAACTGGCCCTGTTCTATAGGGAGGATGACATGGCCCTACCTAAGCGTGGACATAGCCCCAATAAAAGGACGGCCGAGCGGTCTTTGAATCTGGGCCCTAGCTGCTCCTAGGAGCCATGCCACCAGAACCGGACACATACACATGCCACATGACAGAGCAACAAGATATACAGAGCCAGAAAACACAGCATACAACAGCCAAAATATAAGCACTAGTAACAGATGATGAGCTTTATATAAATACCAGGTATTAGTTGACATTTTGATTAAAATGTGGAAGCTATTGGGCCACTTTAAGGCTCCTGGCTATACTGCTAGTCCCTACACTAACCAGGAGTCCAGTGGCACCGGACACAGGTCACACAGCAAGCTGCAACAGAACAGGAACGGAACACAGGTCACACAGCAAGCTGCAACAGGACCGGGACAGAACACAGGTGACACAGCAAGCTGCAAAAGGACAGAAACAGAACACAGGTCACACAGCAAGCTGCAACAGGACCGGCACGGACTTGCAGCAGACTACAACATATAGTGCAAACCACACAGACTCCACCCAGAGCTCACATGCACACAGATGAACTCACAGCAAGTCTAACAGTGTCCTCATACAAGGGAGATTGACAGTCAACCACCATGCTGACAAGGAACTGTGTCAGGAATCCACCAACTGACACAGAGCAAGACATAAGACTGTCAGTGGAAGGGAAAAGGGAAGCTGTATGTGCTGCAAACTAGGAATACAGGTGTCCAAACCATCTTTAGGGAAGCAGAAGGACACAACAGACCTACATGCAAGCACAGATCTGAGTGGGAACAAAACAGATACATCCAAACAGTACAAGACCAGCACTAACTACTGACAGGAGCTGGGTTTATATATACTGCAGACTAAAGGGGATTGGCTGCTGGAGAATACCACACCCAGCAGCTCAATTAACCCCAACCTGTGAAGTGGTGCTACTAGGAACCTCAATACTATAGATCCCAGCAGCACACATAACAGCACTAATAGGACCGGAACACCAACTTTTAACCTTAGCTTATGGGAAGGCATTCCTGACAATTCCATGGAGTTAAGGAACACTACAGGGTATAAGGTGACTTGTTTGCTGTCCACAACAATCTGTGCAATATATCATCTGCCATATCACTTTTGTACTTTTCCCATTTCTGCTGAGAATTTGAAACTCCAAAGGTTGCTATTAATATAGCAAAAAGCTCTCTCACCTTGGCCACTGATCTACATTGTACGGTCTCTTCCAGGGTTAAATCCCAATAATTGCCATTCAGCACTAAACCCTTTGCCTCACATGACTCTCTGAATGTAGACAATTCCTGACCATTGTGATTTTTAAGATCTTTAAAAGAGGTTGGCCCTCGGACATAGTGTAGCAGCATGGAGCATAAATCATATTTTTAACAATAATGTCATGTAGTGCCTTGTCACTGCTTGAATCAGCTATTTCAGTGCTGATGATGTTATCAATTTGATTGAGTGTCAACTTGTCTTTTAACCAAAGTAAAATATGGACATGTGGTAAGCCGCACTTCTGCCATTCTATAGAATACATAAAGCACAACACTTCTCCATATATTCTTCCTTTAGTTATAATTGACATTAGTTTTTTTTACTTTGTAATCTAAGAAAACTCTTGAAATTATATTATGTCTATCTATAGCATTTTGTCCCAGCATCAATTCATTGACTTTTTCTTTCCCTGTTGGGTTACATGTCAAAGTGATAAATAAATCTGGGTGACCATACGTGTGCACATTAGTGAATACTCATGCAGGTATTGTGGTCTGTTTATAAACGAAGACGGTAGGATAACCATTCTGCACAAATTATTAGGATTAACATTTGCATCATATGCTGCAGCATCTTGAAGATGGATATAATTCTCTGCTCTTAACTTAGTCTGATTTAATGATATACATCGCAGATGTTCGCTTTCAACCTTAAGGCACATATCTACAACTGATTGGCCAGTTGTCTACATCGTGGTATCATATTAAGGGCGGACACCCACTGGCGTTTTTTTCTCCACTGCGCTGCGAGAGTAAAGTCTCGCAGCGCAGTGCAAGGAAAAAAACGGCATCATGCCGGGATATCGGCAGTCTTTTCCATGGGGCCAGCGGCAGCAGTGCTAGCCCCATTGAAAAGAGATGGAGAATGCCGGGGACTTCTGCCACAGCTGTCACAGCTGTGGCAGGAGTTTCCGTCATCCCTGCGGGGACCGCGGGGACGAAGGAATCCTCTGCCACAGCTGTCACAGCTGTCACAGCTGTGGCAGAAGTCCGCGGCATTCTATCCCATTGCTTTCAATGGGATCGGCACTGCTGCCGATCCCATTGAAAGCAATGGTTTCTGCCAAGCCCCGCAGTACGATTATCAGGGAAGGGCTTGAAATATAAGCCCTTCCCCGATAATCAGCAATAAGTGTAAAAAAAATTTTTAAAAAGCGCTCAGCCAATGACACATAGCCATTAGCTATTCATTCGTGAATAGCTAAGATATTGCTATTCATGAATGAATAGCTAAGATCTATGTGTCATTGGCTGGGCGCTCAGCCAATAGCTAAGCTCTAGCTGCTATTGGCTGAGCCCTCAGCCAATCAGCACAGCCCTTCCAGGAGGCGGGGAATTTTAAATCCCCGCCTGCTGAAAGAGCTTAATAGCAGTGCAGGGGAGCCAACCGGAGGACGCATCTGAGCGCCGGAGAGGTGAGTAATTTTTTTCACACTTATTGCTGATTATCGGGGAAGGGCTTACATTTCAAGCCCTTCCCCGATAATCATACAGCGGGGCTTGGCACAAAGCAGTGCTTTCAATGGGATTGGCAGCAGTGCCGATCCCATTGAAAGCAATAGGATAGGATGCCGTGGACTTCTGCCACAGCTGTGACAGAGGATTCCTTTATCCCCGCGGTCCCTGCGGGGATGAAGGAAACTCCTGCCACAGCTGTCACAGCTGTCACAACTGTGTCAGAAGTCCGCGGCATTCTCCCTATGTTTTCAATGGGGCTAGCGCTGCTGCCGCTGGCCCCATTGAAAGCACTAGTGATATGCTGGTTCTATACCGGTGCCTTTCTTGCGCTGCCAGGCGAGAGTTTTCTTGTGCTCTCGCAGCTCAAGAAAGAAAATATCGCAGTGAGCGTCCACCCTAACATTGATTTCTTGTATCATCATGTTGAAGGCATACAAATCTATTCAGGCCACTTTTTGTTTGCCAAGGATAGGCCTGTGACAGGGTTGATTTGTGGTATTTCGAAGTGGTACACTTCCTGGCCCTTGCTAAAAATGAGCGGATATTGTAATGTGTCATAAAATAATATTTATGTGTATCAGGCAACCTGTGTTAAGAATGGCAAATAGGGACATGTACAAATATCTCCTTATCTGTGTACATGTGTATTCTGTAATGTCAAACTGGGACATGAACACTCTGCAGAGTCTTATGGCACGTGAACTGCAGAATTGAGAACTCAATACAAAACTCGACAGAAGGCAAACTCGGATAACAGTGGACATGTTCCAGGGTCTCTACTGCTTTAAGAGCAGCTTGTCTTTCAGCTTGTTGATGCCTTCTTGCCTCAGCATGGTCATCAGATTCTTGGGTTCTAGTAATTTTCACAGCTCGAGCTTTGCTAGAGCTATGCACTAGGTCTGACTTGCACTTGCAAGGCATATTAAAAGAAGACCAAAAAATGGATAGGAAATACAATTATCAAAAGGAAACCATTTCTTACATAGTTGAGGTAAAGTAAAAGCTGCTCTGTGATTGGTTGGTATTTCTTGTACTACTGGGGTAAAATTAAAGCTGCGTTGTGATTGGTTGCTATGGGCAACACTGATTATCTTTAAAATCTCAATGCATGTTAATGTGGCTTTTATTCAAGTTGTAAGGCAAAATCTGTCTGCTTGTGTCATACAGCCCAGCTTTTATTTGTTATACTACTGAGGTAAAATGAAAGCTGTGATTGGTTGCTAGAGCTCAGCTTTCATTTCTTACACAGCTGAGGCAAAATAAAAGCAGCACTGTGATTGGTTGCTATTTGTTATGATGCTCAGGTAAAATAAAAGCTGCCCCATGAGTGGATGCTATGGACAACTCAGATTTTTAAAATAAATCTCAGTCCATGTTAATGTATCTTTCGTTCAAGTTTTAATCCCGGGCAGTGCCAGGTATCCCTGCTAGTTTAATAATCGCACACGTGCGGCGACATCTGCCCTCACGTTTCTTCCCATTTGAGGAAGCCTAGCTTATAATGTGCACCTCCCTCCCCTCTGCTCCCCCGAACTTAATAATCGCATACATGTGGCATCGACGTCTGCTCTCATGTGTCTGCCCATTTGTCGATGTCTGCCCTCACATTTTTTCCCATTTGAGGAGGCATAGCTTATGATGTGCACACCCTACCCCTCTGCCTCACCACACGTTGTGGCGCCAGCGGTGGAGCATAGGTGCTCCTGCGCATCACCAAATAAATATAACTTGTAGCACTGCCTAGAGCACTTTATACATTTTCAGGATAAAATGTAATCTATGTCCTTCCTCAAGATGCAAGCCATCCTCATGCCAAATTTCATCAAAATTGCTTCAGTGTCTAAGCCATTAAAAGGAAATAAACAGGCAGACAGAATTACTTTTGCATTTATAATATTAGTATGGATACAAAATTTAACATGTAACTCTATTAGGTAGTATATGTCAAATCATGGGTCATTATAATGCTGATGTTAGAGACATATCTAAAAACAAAGAAAAATACATATATGCAGCAATTGATGATATTAGACAGCAATGGATGTACATTTCAGGGATATCACAGCTAAGCTGTATTGTCATAATACGTTCCCCTAATCTTTAGGGCTCACTGACACGAGCATATTTAGGCTCCGTATCAAATGCTTATTTTTTATATACATAATGGCAGATTCAGATGAACTGGACAAAACAAAACCACCATTGAATTCAATGAATGGCAAAGCGCTGCCTGTGATTGGCTGAGCGCTCAGTGCCTAGCCATTAATTGAATGACAGCTGAGTGTTGCCTGTGATTGGTCACAGCACTCAGCCAATCACAGGCCGCACCCTGCCATTCATTGAATTCAATGAATGGCAGAGCACTGCCTGTGATTGGCTGAGTGTTCAGCCAATCGAATGCAGCCCTTTCAGGATGCGGAGATTTTAACCCTTTCCAATCCACTCTCTGATGTCTTCCTACATTCTGATTGAAGCTTGTACAGCTCCAATGTCAGAAGATATCCGACAGGGTATTCTTATCGTCTATTGCCAGCCACATTGCCATCGGAGCCTCTCCGGCACACACACTGGCTTTAGCCAGCTGATGGCACCGTTGTATAACAGCAAAGTGTTCAGCCAATCGAATGCAGCCCTTTCAGGATGCGGAGATTTTAACCCTTTCCAATCCACTCTCTGATGTCTTCCTACATTCTGATTGAAGCTTGTACAGCTCCAATGTCAGAAGATATCCGACAGGGTATTCTTATCGTCTATTGCCAGCCACTTTGCCATCGGAGCCTCTCCGGCACACACACTGGCTTTAGCCAGCTGATGGCACCGTTGTATAACAGCAAAAAGAGAAAGCCTTTTAGGAAACCGTGAATCCAAAATTGGATTGGAAAGGGTTAAATTCCTGCCTGCTGAAAGAGCTTCACTACAGTACCGGGGACAAAGTAGAGAAGACGTGCCTGAGCCACGACGCCAGCAGAGAGGTGACTATATATATATATATTTTTTACACAAGCTAGGGTTGATTTTTCAGGGATGAGCTTATATTTAAAGCTCTTCACCGAAAATGACTGTAGCGGATGCTGGCATCCCATTGCTTGCAATGGGGCCACCGGCAGCGGCGGCCCCATTGAAATCATTGGAGAGCGTTACGTGATAGCTGTGGCAGGGGATTCTTTACTCCCCGCAGGGAGTCCCTTTGTCACTGAACACTGTGACAGTGCTGCCACAGCATTTAGTCATGAAGTGACTCCCCAAAGGGGAATATTTACGTGCAACACGGACATTCCCATGCTCGTATGTCCTATCTTTTACAGATGTGCGCATTTGCTGTAAAACACGGACATGTAAACACACCATAGGGAACCAATTGTCCTAAAAGATACGTGGTTTTTGCATGCACGTATGTACGTGCAAATTCAGTCTTGTGTGAATGAGGCCTTGGGATATATTTATGCCTATCTCAGGAAGCTAGGAATACTTTATCGTTAGTTTACCAACCATGTCTGCTGGAAGTTTGTTCCAAGTATCTTGTACTATTTCAAGAACATAATATTTTCAATCATTGCTTCTGATCTTCCCCCCAGCTAATCTCAGATTGTGCCCCCTTGTTCTCGTGTTTAGTTTCCTCATAAAAACACTTCTGTCCTGAATCTTAACATATTTAAAGGTATTGGACATATTACCCCCTTTACCTGCATTCTTCCATGCTATGCAAATTAAGTATTTTCTGATATGAAATGTTCTTGAGACCTTCCACCATTTTTGTAGCCTGTCTTTGGACTTGTTCTACTCTATCCATGTCTTTCTGTAGGTGAGGTCTTCAGAACTGAACACAGTATTCCATATGTGTCATCAAAGCATCGAGATCATAGTCTCTTTATACTGCTTATACCTCTAGCTACTTGCTTTCTTTGTTAAATGACCACACCATTGACTGATTTTGAAGCTGTCTGAAATCGGAACTTCTAAATCCTTCGCTTCTGAAGCCCTGGATAACACACAAAAACAATATGATTCATGTATTAGCATTTGAGATGAGCGAACGTGCTCGGCCACGCCCCTTTTTCGCCCGAATACCGCGATTTTCGAGTACTTCACTACTCGGGTGAAAAGTACTCGGGTGCGCCGGGGGGCGGGGAGAGGCGTGGCGGTGTGGGGGGTAGCAGCGGGGAACAGGGGGGAGCCCTCTCTCTCTCCCTCTCCCCCCCACTCCCCGCTGCAACCCCCCGCGCCGCCACGGCGACCCCCGAATTTTTTCGCCCGAGTAGTGAAGTACTCGAAAATCGCGGTATTCGGGCGAAAAAGGGGCGTGGCCGAGCACGTTCGCTCATCTCTAATTAGCATGTTATACTAATTAATACATTTTATTTTATGCTCCATTATTTAGCACTTTTAATTTATTGATTTATTCAGTTTTAAATTTTGATTTTACTAACATAAGAGGATAAAAATTATCTGTGCCTGCTCAGAATGGAGGAATAGCAACTTTCACAGAAGGGCGCCAGATATAAGTACTGTACATTGGCTATGTACGGTAGATTTTTTGGACTGTTGTGTAACTTTAAAGGAGTTAAGCAATCTTTGAAAATTGATGGTCTGTCCTTATCTGACCAGTGGGGGAGGTGATTGATGGGGCCAAACAAAAAAAAAAAAGGGGGGGGGGGTTGGTACCGTGCTAGCCAGTAGAGCAAAATGTGATTGTTCTCAGTAAGAGAAATCAAGCAATCTTGTAGATATGATAAGTAGAGCAAAATGTGATTGTTCTCAGTAAGAGAATAGAGCAAAATGTGATTGTTCTCAGAAAGAGAGTAGAGCAATATGTGATTGTTCTCAGTAATAGGCACTTGTGCCTATTCACTTCAATGGGAGAAGATTGTAGTGCTCAGAATAGCTGCTCTAAATAATATGGAATTCTGAGTTTCAAGCAAGTTCCTGCTCAGATGCAAACATTGAAAAGACTGCAGCGCTCACGGAGGATTGACCATCAATTTTAAAAGATTTGGATAACCGCTTTAGCCCCTTAATGACCCGAACGTTTCAGTTCTAAATGATCAGACACTTTAGTGATTTTATGCAAGGGTTGTGGTTAAATGGTCATCCTTTTTGTTTCGCTTGGGCTACCAAATTATTTTTTACTGCATTTTATTCTGACGTATAAAGCTATTTTTAAAACATTTCTTTCAGATTTTTTTATTTGGATTTTTTGTTAGGGGATAAAACCTGATCAGTTTCTACAATGAAGTAAGCTCTAAGCTGGACCTGGGAAAATCTATTGATCCCTTATCTGGACTTCTCTAAAGCCTTTGACACCGTGCCACATAATAGGCCAATGTACAAAATGAGGCAGCTCGGATTGGGTGAAAACGTGTGTAATTGGGTAAAGAATTGGCTCAATGATAGAAAGCAGAGGGTGGTAATAAATAGTTCGTACTCTGATTGGACCACAGTCACTAGTGGGGTGCCACAGGGTTTAGTATTAGTCCCCATTATGTTCAATATATTTATCAACGACCTGATAGAGGGGCTGCACAGCAAAATATCAATATTTGCAGATGACACAAAATTATACAATATAATTAATGCAATGAAGGACAAGGTACGGCTACAAACGGGCCTGGATAAGCTGGGGGCTTGGGCAGAAAAATGGCAAATGAAGTTCAATATTGAAAAATGTAAGATTATGCACATAAACGGTTATCACCAATATTCACTTAATGGGGTACTGCTAGGGAAAAGTGATATGGAAAAGGACCTGGGGGTACTAGTGGATAGTAGACTAAACTGGAGTAACCAATGCCAGTCAGCTGCTGCAAAGGCAAATAAAGTCTTGGGGTGTATTAAAAGAGGTATAGGGGCGAGGGATGAGAACATTATCCTTCCATTATACAAGGCACTAGTCAGGCCTCACATGGAATACTGTGTACAGTTCTGGTCACCGGTGCTCAGGAAAGATGCTACAGTACTGGAGGGGGTTCAAAGAAGAGCAAATAAACTGATACATGGAATGACGGGACTGGAATACCCAGAGAGGCTATCCAAATTGAGATTATTTACTCTAGAAAAAAGACGGCTAAGGGGTGATCAAATAACTATGTATAAATACATGAGGAGACAATAAAAGGATTTCTCCCATGATCTGTTTATACCCAGGACTACAACGGTAACAAGAAGGCATCTGCTACGTGTAGAGGAAAGCAGGTTTCACCACCAACATAGAAAGGGATTTTTTACTGTAAGAGCAGTTAGACTGTGGAACTCTCTGCTGGAGATGGCAAAATCAATAGAGGAGTTTAAAAGGGGACTTGATGTCTTTCTGGAGAGGAAGGATATTATAGGTTATAAATCTTAGGTTAATTGCTAATCTGGGTATACAGGCAGGTAGGAACTATTAGCTGTTGATCCAGGGAACAGTCTGATTGCCACTAGGGAGTCGGGTAGGAATTGTTTCCCCAAATGGGCTAATTGGCTTCTGCTCTTGGGGTTTTTTGCCTTCCTCTGGATCAACACAGGAGGATAGAAGGCTGGACTAGATGGACATTGTCTTCATTTGGCCTAACAAACTATTAGAGATGAGCGAGCACCAAAATGCTCAGGTGCTCGTTACTCGAGTCGAACTTTCAGTGATGCTCGAGAGTTCGTTTCGAGTAACGAGCCCCATTGAAGTCAATGGGCGACTCGAGCATTTTTGTATATCGCTGATGCTCGCTAAGGTTTTCATTTGTGAAAACCTGGGAAATTCAAGAAAGTGATGGGAACGACACAGAAACGGGTAGGGCAGGCGAGGGGCTACATGTTGGGCTGCATCTCAAGTTCCCAGGTCCCACTATTAAGCCACAATAGTGGCAAGAGTGAGACCCCCCCCCCCCCCGCACTGTCAGCATAAAGATCGTTCTCCTCTGCCACAGCTGTAACAGCTGTGGCAGAGAAGAACGATGTTAGCCCATTGAATTCAATAGAGCCAGCAATACAGCTGGCTCCATTGAAAGCAATAGGCTGCCGGCGATCGCGGGATGAATTGTCGGGAAGGGTTTAAATATATAAGCCCTTCCCTGCAATTCATCCAGAAATGTGTAAAAATAAAAAATATATATATACTCACCAGGTCCCGGCAGACGGAGTTCAGCGTGGCCAGCGGCAGTCCTCCTGAACTGCTCTGAACAGCTGTGAGTAGTATTCAGCAGCAGGGGATTTAAAATCCCCGCCTGCTGAATGAGCTGCCTCTCATCTGATTGGTCCGGCTGAGCCAATCAGAGGCAGCAGTCACACACCCATTCATAAATTCATGAATGGGTGTGTGAGTGGAATCTGCCTCTGATTGGTCAGGCTGTGACCAATTAGAGGCAGCTCATTCAGCAGGCGGGGATTTTAAATCCCCGGCTGCTGAATACTACTCACAGCTGTTCAGAACAGTTCAGGAGGACTGCCGCTGGCCGCGCTGAACTCCGTCTGCCGGGACCAGGTGAGTATATATATATATATTTTTTTTTTTACACATTTCTGGATGAATTGCAGGGAAGGGCTTATATATTTAACCCCTTCCCGACAATTCATCCCGCGATCTCCGGCAGCCCATTGCTTTTAATGGAGCCGGCTGTATTGCCGGCTCCATTGAATTCAATGGGCTAACATCGTTCTGCCGGGACAAGGTGAGTATATATATTTTTTTTTACACATTTCTGGATGAATTGCAGGGAAGGGCTTATATATTTAAGCCCTTCCCGACAATTCATCCCGCGCTCGTCGGCAGGCCATTGCTTTCAATGGAGCCAGCTGTATTGCCGGCTCCATTGAATTCAATGGTCAGTGCTCGTTTAATCGAGACGAGTACCGCGTGGTGCTCGTCTCGAGTAATGAGCATCTCGAGCACCCTAATACTCGAACGAGCATCAAGCTCGGACGAGTATGCTCGCTCATCTCTACAAACTATGTTACTATGTAATGCCATGCACTTGGTAATAAACCTAATATTATAAAGAAAAAACTATTTAAGATATGACCAATTGATATGACTCTTACCCCCAGTGTCAACTATCAGTAATATGGTTTTGACCTTAGTATTAAACTCTAGCAATGTACTCCCTGATGGAGAACCAGATGGAGAACCACAATAAGGAAGTCTAACAGTTCTTTAACACAAGATAACTGTCGCTGCTGTGCTCTCACACAGGAGCAAAGATCGCTCGGTGAATGGAGGCAGAGTGGGCTGAAGCATTTTCCAGCCCATCCACCTCCATTCACAGTAAACAGGCCATATTTCATAGATCCTTTGATTTTTATGCCTGCAGCAACTGAACAACGCATGCGTTATTATTCGTCATTCAATCCCTGCAGATAGTCACTCTTAAGGATTATCCTTCAGATTCCCGCAATCCAGCAAGAATCGGAACGATGATAGGGCCATGTAAAAGTGTCCTAAGAATCAGATGCGGTTCTCAAGCCAATGGTTGGGGTGCATTGTTCTACTGTATATCAATACAATCATTAATTTATAAACAAAGCACAAACCCTTCTTTGTAACAATTATATCAAGGGAAAATTATACAATTAATACTTTATCATATTTCATCCTAGTCAAAGCTGGATTACAATTGATAATTTTAATTAATTTCAGTTAAATCAGAATGCATGAGTCAATAATTAAATTACGGGTATTCAGACAATGACATCTTTAAAAATGTGCATTGCACTTGCTTATGAGTATTGAATTTTCTAACCACTGTTCAATATCAATGTTTATTGCATGAAAATACCTTCTTTAAAAAACGGAAAACTCCACATAGAAATTGAACATACAGTATCTTTATTATAAGTTATATTTTATAAACTATTCCTTCTTTCTAAATTCTGCTTTACACCGATTTATGTTTATGCATACTTTTATTGATTCACATAGTATGCTACTAACTTGTTGTTTATTATAGATCTTGGGTATTTGAAATTTTAAAATATTGTTGAATGAAATCAATAGGCTTCGGGCATCTTTTGAATTAACTGCTGGTTATTTTCTGCATAAATTTGTTACTTTGTTAGGTAGGTAACTTATATTTACCTCAAATGCCAAATCATTGAAGTGTAGCACTTGCAGCTCCTTTTCTGATCTGTGAATAGAAAGATGGGAGTTTTTTAATATTTGGATTTATTTTTAAGATGGATGGATAGTTAAAGGTATCTTCAGAAATTCCTAACTGTTCACAATAAGCATCATTATTGGAAACTTCTTGTGCTATTCTTTGCCCAATAGTATTTAAATAGGTAAACATAGTAACATATTCTGTTAGGCTGAATGAAGGTGACATGTACTACTGGTTGATCCGTGCTTAGAGCTTATTCTATTATAATCTCCTGCCATATGAACTGACTTGCTTATACACATTAATAATCGGCAAGCATATTGCAGCCAATATAGTGTCCTTTTGGCAAACATTTGTCTGGGAAACAAACTGTAGGGTTCCCACACCACAGCTATAGGGCTTAGTCACACGGGTGCACCCGGGATAAGACGGCCACACTGCAGGTGCGGAGAAAGAACACATGATCGGCTCCACTGACGGTCATGTGTTCTTTCTTCCGGCGCTGCGGAGAGATGTCCGCACCTGCAGTACGGCTGTCTCCTTCATGCAGGAAGACGGGCACATCAGCGTCCGGATGCACCCGTGTGACTAAGCCCATATTGAGCAGTATAATTGATGGTGCTTTTAGTTACAACGGCATTAAAAAAAAACAAAAACAGAGTGATCCTTCAAGCTACAATGGCTTCAGGATACAGTATTTTCAACATGCAATGGTCTTTATTAGGCCATTGTATGTTGAAACTAGACTCATCATGCAATGCCACAGACAGTCTGGATCTGCAGCACACACACATTGTTGGAAAATCCAGCCAATCAGCATGGACATTTTCCTGATAAAACACTTTCATTGGCGGTGTGGTCAGGCCACTAACTATGATAGCTACTTGAGAGCTGAGTTGCTGCACACAGAGTAACTTCTAAAGTAACTGCTATACTACCCTTTATCCAAAATTCATTCCAAACTTTTCAGATAAATGAAAGAAGATGCCTAGGAGGCAGACGGTAAACACTAGGCTGGAGAAAGGGACAAGATGATGCTAAAACAATAAGCTCTTCTATGTCTAACCCACAAACTGGCATCTTGCAGTGACAGACCACAGCTATGTCTCCTCAGAGTGGCAACTTCTCATCTATGGTGTTCCTCAGTAATACTTCAGATGACCATTTCCCCACTGTAGCCACTGGAGTCTGATAACCAAGATCCCAAGCAAGCTAAATCTTTATCTCATCAGGAATAGACTTCTCTGAGTTCCGGTCTGGCTTCCTGCACCTCTAGAAATCCAGTAAATCAGAAGCCGAGACTGCAGACATCATATTTGACCAATCAGTTATGCTTCATGACGCCAAAACACGTTGCAACGTAGTTGACTTGTTGTACCTGTTTTGTCACTTGTTACTAAATGTAACATTGGATTTTATGTAATAAATAGAGATGAGTGAGCATACTCGCTAAGGGCAATTACTCGAGCGAGAATTGTCCTTAGCGAGTATCTGCCCGCTCGGAAGAAAATATTCGGGTGCCGTCGCGGGGAAGCGGTGAGTTGCGGGAGTGAGCAGGGGGAAGCAGGGGGGAGAGAGGAAGAGAGAGATCTCCCCTCCGTCACCCCCCCCCCCCCCGCACGCTCTTCCCCACCGCTCCCCGCCCCCCCGACAGCACCCGAATCTTTTCCTCTGAGCAGGCAGGTACTCGCTAAGGACAATGCTCACTCGAGTAATTGCCCTTAGCTCATCTCTAGTAATAAACTATAACCTGGAACCTAATGCTGTGTTCCATGAAAACTACTTTTTGCTGAACTATTTCAAAGGCCCACAACACAAGCACAGAATTTGGTTAATGGTACTGCATGATGGATAAATATCTAAATGTATTTCTCAGCATTGAGAACTTCAATAATTCTGATCAAATTCCCAAATCCATTTGCTAAAATGCAGCACCAAACTTGCAAGAACCTTCTACCATGCCTCTCTGTTGCCTACAGACACTCAATATTGTACTGCTTTCCAGCCTTTTGACAAATAAACTGCCTTCTGTTACAGCCAGATTCTTAAAAATTTGACTTATCAGTTCAGAACACCTGCTACCATTTTTCTGCACCACAGTTCCAATGTTTACATACATTGTTGAGTTGCTTGGCATTGTTTCTATGTCAAATGTGTGGATTTTTAGTTTCAGTGGGTTTTTATTAAGAATTTCCACAAATATAGTACTGGTGTATAACATCCTTAATAGAGATGAGCGAGCACCAAAATGCTCGGGTGCTCGTTACTCGGGACGAAATTATCGCGATGCTCGAGGGTTCGTTTCGAGTAACGAACCCCATTGAAGTCAATGGGCGACTCGAGCATTTTTGTATATCGCCGATGCTCGCTAAGGTTGCCATTTGTGAAAATCGGGGCAATTCAAGAAAGTGATGGGAACCACACAGAAACGGATAGGGCAGGCGAGGGGCTACATGTTGGGCTGCATCTCAAGTTCCCAGGTCCCACTATTAAGCCACAATACCGGCAAGAGTGCCCCCCCCCCCCCCCAACAACTTTTACTTCTGAAAAGCCCTCATTAGCAATGCATACCTTAGCTAAGCACCACACTACCTCCAACAAAGCACAATCACTGCCTGCATGACACTCCGCTGCCACTTCTCCTGGGTTACATGCTGCCCAACCCCCCCCCCCCACGCACGACGCAGTGTCCACAGCGCACATCAAAGTGTCCCTGCGCAGCCTTCAGCTGCACTCATGCCACACCACCCTCATGTCTATTTATAAGTGCGTCTGCCAGAGGAACAGCCGGCACACACTGCAGAGGGTTGGCACGGCTAGGCAGCGACCCTCTTTAAAAAGGGCGGGGCGATAGCCCACAATGCTGTACAGAAGCAATGAGAAATATAATCCTGTGCCACCGCCATCAGGAGCTGCACACGTGGGCATAGCAATGGGGAACCTATGTGCCACACACTATTCATTCTGTCAAGGTGTCTGCATGCCCCAGTCAGACCGCGGTTTTTTTATAAATAGTCACAGGCAGGTACAACTCCGCAATGGGAATTCCGTGTGCACCCACAGCATGGGTGGCTCCCTGGAATCCACCGGCTGTACATTAATGTATCCCATTGCAGTGCCCATCACAGCTGAGGTAACGTCCGATTAAATGCAGGTGGGCTTCGGCCCACACTGCATGCCCCAGTCAGACTGGGGTTCTTTAGAAGTGGACACATGTAGTTACAACTCCGTGTGGACCGACAGCATGGGTGGGTGCCAGGAAGCCACCGGCGGTACATAAATATATCCCATTGCATTGCCCATCACAGCTTAGGTAATGTCATGTTTAATGCAAGTGGGCTTCGGCCCACACTGCATGCCAGTGTCAGACTGGGGTTCTTTAGAAGTGGACACATGCAGTTACAACTCCGTGTGGACCCACAGCATGGGTGGGTGCCAGGAAGCCACCGGCGGTACATAAATATATCCCATTGCATTGCCCATCACAGCTGAGGTAACGTCCGATTAAATGCAGGTGGGCTTCGGCCCACACTGCATGCCCCAGTCAGACTGGGGTTCTTTAGAAGTGGACACATGCAGTTACAACTCCGTGTGGACCCACAGCATGGGTGGGTGCCAGGAAGCCACCGGCGGTACATAAATATATCCCATTGCATTGCCCATCACAGCTGAGGTAATGTCATGTTTAATGCAAGTGGGCTTCGGCCCACGCTGCATGCCCTAGTCAGACTGGGGCTCTTTAGAAGTGGACACATGTAGTTACAACTCCGTGTGGACCCACGGCATGGGTGGCTCCCTGGAACCCACCGGCGGTACATAAATATATCCCATTGCAGTGCCCAACACAGCTGATGTAACGTCAGCTGTAATGCAGGTGGGCAAAAAATTAATTGGATTACACTGTAGGCGAGGGCCCCAAAAAATTGGTGTACCAACAGTACTAATGTACCTCAGAAAAATTGCCCATGCCCAACCAAGAGGGCAGGTGAAACCCATTAATAACTTTGGTTAATGTGGCTTAATTGGTAACTAGGCCTGGAGGCAGCCCAGTTAAAATAAAAATTGGTTCAGGTGCAAGTTTCAACGCTTTAATGAGCATTGAAACGTATAAAAATTGTTTAGAAAAATTATATGACTGAGCCTTGTGGGCCTAAGAAAAATTGCCCGTTCGGCGTGATTACGTGAGGTTTCAGGAGGAGGAGCAGGAGGAGGAGGAGGAATATTATACACAGATTGATGAAGCAAAAATGTCCCCGTTTTTGATGGTGATAGAGAACGATGCTTCCATCCGCGGGTGCAGCCTACGTATTGCTTAGGTATCGCTGCTGTCCGCTGGTGGAGAAGAGAAGTCTGGGGAAATCCAGGCTTTGTTCATCTTGATGAGTGTAAGCCTGTCGGCACTGCGGTTGACAGGCGGGTACGCTTATCCGTGATGATTCCCCCAGCCGCACTAAACACCCACTCTGACAAGACGCTAGCCGCAGGACAAGCAAGCACCTCCAGGGCATACAGTGTGAGTTCAGGCCACGTGTCCAGCTTCGACACCCAGTAGTTGTAGGGGGCAGAGGCGTCACCGAGGACGGTCGTGCGATCGGCTACGTACTCTCTCACCATCCTTTTACAGTTCTCCCGCCAACTTAGCCTTGACTGGGGAGCGGTGACACAGTCTTGCTGGGGAGCCATAAAGCTGGCAAAGGCCTTGGAGAATGTTCCCCTGCCTGCGCTGTACATGCTGCCTGATCTCTGCGCCTCCCCTGCTACCTGGCCCTCGGAACTGCGCCTTCTGCCACTAGCGCTGTCGGATGGGAAGTTTACCATCAGTTTGTCAACCAGCGCCCTATGGTATAGCATCATTCTCGAACCCCTTTCCTCTTCGCGAATGAGAGTGGAAAGGTTCTCCTTATACCGTGGGTCGAGCAGTGTGTACACCCAGTAATCCGTAGTGGCCAGAATGCGTGTAACGCGAGGGTCACGAGAAAGGCATCCTAACATGAAGTCAGCCATGTGTGCCAGGGTACCTGTACGCAACACATGGCTGTCTTCACTAGGAAGATCACTTTCAGGATCCTCCTCCTCCTCCTCCTCCTCAGGCCATACACGCTGAAAGGATGACAGGCAAGCAGCATGTGTACCCTCAGCAGTGGGCCAAGCTGTCTCTTCCCCCTCCTCCTCATGCTCCTCCCCCTCCTCCTCCTCCTCAACGCGCTGAGATATAGACATGAGGGTGCTCTGACTATCCAGCGACATACTGTCTTCCCAAGCCTCCGTTTCCGAGTGCAAAGCGTCTGCCTTTATGCTTTGCAGGGAACTTCTCAAGAGGCATAGCAGAGGAATGGTGATGCTAATGATTGCAGCATCCCCGCTCACCATCTGGGTAGACTCCTCAAAGTTTCCAAGGACCTGGCAGATGTCTGCCAACCAGGCCCACTCTTCTGTAAAGAATTGAGGAGGCTGACTCCCACTACGCCGCCCATGTTGGAGTTGGTATTCCACTATAGCTCTATGCTACTCATAGAGCCTGGCCAACATGTGGAGCGTAGAGTTCCACCGTGTGGGCACGTCACACAGCAGTCGGTGCACTGGCAGATTAAACCGATGTTGCAGGGTCCGCAGGGTGGCAGCGTCCGTCTTGGAGTTGCGGAAATGTGCGCTCACCCGGCGCATCTTTCCGAGCAGGTATGACAAGTGTGGGTAGCTTTTCAGAAAGCGCTGAACCACCAAATTAAAGACATGGGCCAGGCATGGCACGTGCGTGAGGCTGCCGAGCTGCAGAGCCGCCACCAGGTTACGGCCATTGTCACACACGACCATACCCGGTTGGAGGCTCAGCGGCGCAAGCCAGCGGTCGGTCTGCTCTGTCAGACCCTGCAGCAGTTCGTGGGCCGTGTGCCTCTTCTCTCCTAAGCTAAGTAGTTTCAGCACGGCCTGCTGACGCTTGCCCACCGCTGTGCTGCCACGCCGCGCGACACCGATTGCTGGCGACGTGCTGCTGCTGACACATCTTGATTGCGAGACAGAGGTTGCGTTGGAGGAGGAGGAAGGTGATTTAGTGGAGGAAGCATACACCGCTGCAGATACCACCACCGAGCTGGGGCCCGCAATTCTGGGGGTAGGACGTGAGCGGTCCCAGGCTCTGACTCGGTCCCAGCCTCCACTAAATTCACCCAATGTGCCGTCAGGGAGATATAGTGGCCCTGCCCGCCTGTGCTTGTCCACGTGTCCGTTGTTAAGTGGACCTTGGCAGTAACCGCGTTGGTGAGGGCGCGTACAATGTTGCGGGAGACGTGGTCGTGCAGGGCTAGGACGGCACATCGGGAAAAGTAGTGGCAACTGGAAACCGAGTAGCGCGGGGCCGCCGCCGCCATCATGCTTTTGAAAGCCTCCGTTTCCACAAGCCTATATGGCAGCATCTCCAGGCTGATCAATTTGGCAATGTGCACATTTAACGCTTGAGCGTGCGGGTGCGTGGCGGCGTACTTGCGCTTGTGCTCAAACAGTGGCGCTAGCGACGTCTGGACGCTGCGCTGAGAGACATTGCTGGATGGGGCCGAGGACAGCGGAGGTGAGGGTGTGGGTGCAGGCCAGGAGACGGTAGTGCCTGTGTCCTCAGAGGGGGGTTGGATCTCAGTGGCAGGTTGGGGCACAGGGGGAGAGGCAGTGGTGCAAACCGGAGGCGGTGAACGGCCTTCGTCCCACCTTGTGGGGTGCTTGGCCATCATATGCCTGTGCATGCTGGTGGTGGTGGCTCCCCAGCGCGACAAAGGTTGCACACCACTGTTCGTCGGTCGTCAGGCGTCTCTGTGAAAAACTGCCACACCGTAGAGCACCTTGACCTCTGCAGGGTGGCATGGCGCGAGGGGGCGCTTTGGGAAACAGTTGGTGGATTATTCGGTCTGGCCCTGCCTCTACCCCTGGCCACCGCACTGGCTCGGCCTGTGCCCACACCCTGACTTGGGCCTCCGCGTTTCAGGAGAACTGCCAGCTGGCCGCAGCTGAACTCCATCTGCCGGGACCAGGTGAGTATATACATTTTTTATTTTTACACATTTCTGGATGAATTGCAGGGAAGGGCTTATATATTTAAGCCCTTCCCGAAAATTCATTGTGCGATCGCCGGCAGCCCATTGCTTTCAATGGAGCCGGCTGTATTGCCAGCTCCATTGAATTCAATGGGCTAACATCGTTCTGCCGGGACAAGGTGAGTATATTTTTTTTTTTACTTTTTACACATTTTAGGATGATTTTCAGGTAAGGGCTTATATTTTTAAGCCCTTCCCGAAAATTCATCCCGCGCTTGCTGGCAGCCCATTGCTTTCAATGGAGCCGGCTGTATTGCCGGCTCCATTGAATTCAATGGGCTAACATCGTTCTGCCGGGACAAGGTGAGTATATTTTTTTTTTTACTTTTTACACATTTCTGGATGAATTTCAGGTAAGGGCTTATATTTTTAAGCCCTTCCCGAAAATTCATCCCGCGCTAGCCGGCAGCCCATTGCTTTCAATGGAGCCGGCTGTATTGCCGGCTCCATTGAATTCAATGGTCAGTGCTCGTTTAATCAAGACGAGCACCGCGGGGTGCTCATCTCGAGTAACGAGCATCTCGAGCACCCTAATACTCGAACGAGCATCAAGCTCGGACGAGTATGCTCGCTCATCTCTAATTGATATAGAAAGATAGATAGCGATAGATAGATATAGATATAGATAGATAGATAGATAGATAGATAGATAGATAGATAGATATAGATAAATTGATATAGATAGATTGATAGAGAGATATATAGAGAGATAGATAGATATACAGATAGATTCATAGATGGATGGATAGAAAAATAGATACAGATTATCTATCTTTCTTTATCTATCTGTATCTATCTATCTATCTATATATATATATATATATATATATATATATATGTATGTAGCTGTCAATCTGTATCTATCTGTATCTATTTATCTATCTATCTGTATCTATCTATTTGTATATGTATTGTGTGCGTTTCCCCTTAGTTGCCACCACCCATTTGTGTTTCCCCGAAGTAGCCCCCCACTTGTTTGTGTTTCCCCTAAGTAGCCCCACACTTGTTTGCAAGTCCCCCTAGCAGCCAGGGTAGTAATCATTAAAAAAATGGTGCCGATATTACTGGCATGGAGGAGTGCCTAACAGGAGGAGTACATTGGCCGCTCCTCCTCCTCTCACTGTGAGCAACGATGCCGGAGCTGACAGGCATCTCTAGCCTGACAACTCCAGCAGAATAGCGTGGGCTCCTAACATGATGACGTCGGTCCTCAGATCATGTGACTGGCTTTGTCGGGAGCGCGCATGCCAAGGAGAGGAAATACCGCGGTGCATCATGGGAAGTGGACCGCGGCACCATCTTTGAATGATTCTCACTGTAGTAACTACAAGAAGAAAAGTCTGATGCAGGTAAGTGGAACAACTGTTTTAAACATGTCATAATGTACGTATAATCTCTTTGCTTTGCAGATCAATACTGGAGGGAAAAAAACACCTTTTTGCGGCGGGACAACCCCTTCAAGCAAAACAATCTCTTCAAATGCATATTAGACAATGGTGTACCATGTGCCCCTCGGAAAAGCATAAACCTGTTATATAAACTTCACCAAGTCATTTTAAAAAGACTGACAATAAAAATGCTGACTTTCAGATGAGGGTTTCTTTTTTAGATGTGGGTACAGCAGATGTGATGTATGTATATATGCACAAAAAAAAAAAAAACTTCACAGATTCAAGCAAAACAAAAGAATATAAAATTAAAAAGTTTATAAACTGCAATTCTAAAACAATATTATAAATTAATTTATGTTGGTTGCAGAACTAGAAATGTAAGTAAGAATTATGGAGCATGTGAGGGGTATAAAAAAGAAAAATATTGGGATCGGGAGCAGCCAGACATTTCCAAAGCTGTCATGAAGGTAAACTTGACATATTCAGGTTTTACAGTATAGAAATTGTGAATCCACCCCTTAGAGTGGGAGATATAAAAAGAAAAATTCTTAAAAAGGAGGCTTATAGGATCATGAATATGAACACAAGATTCCCTAGTGGTATGAATTTCAAAACGGACCACTTGTATCTCTATTAATTATGAATAATCCATAAATAGAGATGAGCGAGCACCCAAATGCTCGGGTGCGCATTATTCGAGTCGAGTTTTTCGAAAAATTTGAAAGCTCTACTCAAGTAACAAACCCCATTGACTACAATGGGAGACTCGAGCATTTTTGCATGTGGGACGCCGGGTCCTGAGCTCTCTCTCTCCCCCCCCCCCCCCCCCCCCCGCCTGCCAGCCAGCCAAAAAATTTGCCATTGACGCGTGCGCTGCGTCGCGGCAGGGAGGGGCCAAAACAGGCATGTCACAGCAGGGTGGAGCAAAAAACTGGGCCGGGGTCGAACACGGCATGATGCTCATTCGAGTAACGAGCACCATCGAGTACGCTAATACTCGAACGAGCATCAAGCTTGGCAGAGTACGTTCGCTCATCTCTATCCATAAACCATGCATATACCTTCAAAGCAGTCTACAATTAATCCACAAATGTTATGTTATGGATACATACTTTTACATCATTAAAAAAAAAAATATATATATATATATATATATATATATACATATATTGCCATATGATTCTTGAACATGTTATTTATATAGTGCAAATATGCTTTTTTAAATGTAAACTTTTTTTCATTTTTTTTCTTTCTTTTGCTCTTTGGTTCTTAAACATATTACTTATATAATGCAAATGTTTTTTTGAAATGCAAATTTTTTTTTATAAACATTAGTGCGTTATTGTTATGTATTATGTATGACTCATACGGTTTTATATGTGGTTTAATATCTGGCTGCCTCCATCAATATAGACACAATACTGCAACTTAAATAAATAGCACAAATATTCATATTTATGCTTATATACATACAGAGATTTTTTCTGCGTATTCATATGGCCACACTGACCAATAGCACATTTAAAGGATGTATTTGTGAATTGGCATTTTATAGTATGAATATAGTGATAAATTAGTATTTAGCACAGGACTAACATCATGAGCATGCAACAAGGGTTTGCAAGTGACATCTGTTATGTGTTTTTACACAAGTATGTCGCTCTATTGAAATATTTTAGAGTTTAAGGTAACAGATTAACCAGGAAATGACTGCATATGTAAAAATTAGAACTCATCCAATTATGTCTAGAACATATGCAAATATACAGTGTGCAGTGAAACAATAGACATAAATAGTGATTTATATCATGCATGAAAATAATTTATTCAGTTTATCAGCAAGTTAGTGGAAAAGTGAAATCCTAGTCTAAAGGGTTGGGGAGTAATGTGATTCAATTAAAAAGTTTCAGCTGAGGCTTTTACCCTGTAGGGGGGGTTGGGATTTTAAATGTGAGTCATTGTTATGAGAATCTAACTTTAAAAAAGACCGCTAGTCAGTGGAAACGCATAGCTGCCATGAAATAAATGCTACTTTAAGATTTTAATGCACTGTCTCAAGCTTTTAGGTAAAACTTCTAATAAAGGAACAAGCCTTTTTGCACTACAAACCTGGCTATATTCACTTAATTGAAAGTTAAGTCTTCGGCTGTGCAAACTTGCAACAAGCCATATACAGGCAAAAGTCTCCTACTAACAGTAGAAGCACTTCTAAGGAAACCCATAAGAAGACTGGTGAGCTAATTTTTTCTTTCTTTTTTCTACTCAGGAAATTGGTTAAGGAATCTATTCTGTTTTCATGAATCCTTTCATATAACATAATCGCGGATATTCTATTATTCACCTCAGGGAAGCAGAGATTAGAGGATTTCCATTTGGAAGCGATATGAATCCTTGTGGCCATACAAATAAACTGAATGAGCTTATGGGCTCTAAATTTAAGACTTGGTGGATGATCTCCTAGGAGGAAGGCCGTGGGAGATTTACGTATCAGACCCACAAACAGATTGTTTAGTAGGTTATGGACATGTGACCTCGGTTTATCAACCTCCAAACAGAACCATCAGGTATGGAGCATATTCACAAACTCTTGGCATCTTCGGAAACAGAGAGCGGAGGAGGATGGGTAGAGACAGTGCACTCTCTGTTTTACTAAATACGTTCCATGCAGGATTTTAGCTGAAGTTTCTATGAGGGAGACTTGTTGGCTACCCCTAGTAATCATGGAGCAGCAGTGCTACCACCTCTCTGGAGTCATCTCCATCCCTAGGTCCTCTTCCCATCTCTCTCTCTCTCTCTCTCTCTCTCTCTCTCTCTCTCTCTCTCTCTCTCTCTCTCTCTATATATATATATATATATATATATATATATATATATATATGAGGGTTCCTTTCTGGGAAGGGTCGTTAGCACATAGGTTTTCAAATGGGGTGGGTTTGGAGGTTATGGGGTGGTATGGATTTTCCATGACGAACAATTCTGGCCAGACATCTACAAACAGTAGATGGGTGTACCTGGGTCCCACTCGTTTCTGTCAGTTCTGAGTTGATGCCACTGCTGGACATCTTCAAATTTTGAAGGGAACAAAGAATGATGCATCTTTCATCTGCCTCACTGAGTTTCTTTGGCTGACCACTGCATCTATGCTTTTCAATGCTGCCTGTTTTTTTGGATTTCTTTAAAAGAGCTTCTACAGCACATGTCGAAACCCCATTCCGCTTTGAAGTGTTTGAAGCTGATGTAGTATAACTACTTTGTGCCTTGCTGTGTTCAGTCTTCCACAACCTCACCTTTCAAGCAGAGTTCAGTTTTCCCTCACTCCATTTTAAGCCTCCCACAGAGCTGTTTCTGTTTCAGCAAATTACTGTGTTTTAACCTTTTTTTAAACTCTATTAAAACTTTCTAGTCCGATAGAAGACTGGAGCATATGATCACTTAATTGCTTGTACTATATACTGCAGTACTTCAACATTGTGGCATATTGTGCTTTTCAATGCTGCCAATTACCTGTTGCCTATGGGAGTTGCCCCAGATAATTTTAAAAATAAGTTCTCCAATAATAAACAAGCTTTTACTCACTTCTCCCAGATACCCGCATCTCCCCTGATACAGTTTAGTCCATAGTGTTGTGTCTTTCTACATCCTGTAACCAGTCTGGTGCAGCCTGTAAGCATTGTGTCACAGAGAAGACCCAGATCTGCCAGTTCGGGACATGTGGGAATCCAGGAGATATGATATTAAGCTTGTCCATTATTTTCTGACATGGAAAACATGCTTTAAAAAGAACAACAAATAATAAATATAGACACCAATGCCTGACAGCTCTGAGAGCCTTTGCTAGTCCTGGGCTGCCAGGCTAACCCATTGGCACCCAGTGATCACATCATGAGGGTGGGGCCTGTAGGATTCTGGAGGGAGTCTCATTTGGGTTATTTTGACGTGCGGTCAACCATGAGCAAAGTATGTAAATACCGAAACACTGCTGACACCTGCGGGGCTCCTGAACCTGCTTCGTTACATACTCAGTGACTGCATGACATATATTCAAATTCTATGGTCAGGAAGGAGTTAATTGGAAAGAGTAATCCACACACATAATTTACAGAAAGCAATTAGATGCATTACTATTAGTTCTTTGTTAATAAACATGTCTTAAGATGTTGTTGTGCTATTTTTCTTTCATTTAGGGTACATGCAAATGGACATTTTAAATGTTGCGCCCGAGTTTCTTGGGCACAACTCAATTCGGACAGCACATGGACATCCCGTCTATGTGCTCACTAATGTGTGGGAGACTGAATATTGAAGAAATAATCAATAGAAAAAGTGAAATCAGCTCACCCACACCAAACACTATTCTGGAATCTAAGTAGCAGAGAAGGAAGCAACCTCAGTAACGGATGGATCCAATTCCAAAACACAAGATTTATTCTAGAACTCATATCTAATATAATTAAGCCTACATGCTTTTTCTTGCACCACACTTTGCCCCCTTTACTTTAATTTTGGTGCATGCGGTTGGTGACATTAGATGACACACCTGCTCACCGGTGCCATAAAATCATCAAATGTGAGTTTAATACATTCAGGAACCTGTCAGGCGGGTTGAAAGTTACAATGTTAAGTCTATGGGCGGTGATGCTGTGCTTCAAGCATGTGCTGGAATGAGTAAAGTAATAGAGACAGAGAGAGCGATAGAGAAATAGACAGTGAGAGAAAGAGCGATAGAGAGACAGCGCTAGACAGATAAAGAGAGTGATAGAGAGACACAGAGAGAGGCAGACTAAGAGGGACAAACAGAGAGAATGAGAAAAAGAACAAAAGAGACAGACAGAGAGAGAAAGAAACAGACAGAGAGAGACAAACAGAGAGAAAGACAGACAAGCAGAGAGAGAGACCTGTAAGCTTTTTTATATCAGATATCTGTTCCAAATGCAAAGTGACACTCTAAATAATCACCTAATCAAGCAGATTTAGAAGTTCACAACCACCACTTTTGAAACATTTTATGTTCACGTAGCGAACATCGGGTCAATCTAGTAATATAAATAAAAAGATTTCGTAGCCCGTGCGGAGACAGCTTAAAGGGAAGAACATACACTCAAAACCAAACACAGATCATCAGATAGACCAAACGTGCAAAGGGGGAAGTCTGACTGCACACTACAGAAGTCAGGCAACCCTGCCTAAAAGCAGGCTAATTGTCCCAACAAGGCTGGCCCCACACAAGAAGCTAGGGTAAACTTGACTCACCATGGGTGGAATAAGGGAAAGAGGCAGGGAACACTAGACAGGGTCAGAACAGCTCCACACACAGCAAACTACAAACAACATAGTTCTGGCACTGGTGTCCGCAAACCAATGGACGGAGAGAAATTCAGACATAGAATATAGTTCAGACATAGGCATCCGCACACCTACAGATGAAGGTAAATTCAGATATAGAACATTGTTCAAACATGGGCATCCAAACACCTACGGAGGAAGGAAAATCAGGCGTCTTCTCACCTAAGGAAGGAAGGGGTTCACGTGTCCTATCACGAAACAATGGAAGCGGTTCAGGTGCCCTATCACCTAAGGACAGTAGGGGTTTAGGCATCTTATCATCTAAGGACAGAAGGGGCTCAGACATCCTATCACTTGAGGATGGAAGGGGTACACCAAACATAATATCAGACAGAGTTAAGACACGGGCATCCGCACACCTATGGATGGAGGGGAATTTATACTTAGGACGTAGTTCACACTGACCAGGTGTCTGCACACCTACAGAAGGATTGATATTCAAATATAAGCCAAACAGAATCACCTTCATGCAGACCACAAACCAGTAGGACAATACAATGCACAAAACGAAACAAAGATCTACACAGCATGCACCAAACACTCAGGTTTAGTTAAACGATGTAAAGGTATAATGACCAGCACACTCTAGTCAAAGGGGCTGGTTTTTATATGCACAGACCCATGGTGATTGGCTAGCTGGAGCAATCCATACAATCAGCCAGCCAAATCAACCCTCACCTGCAGCAATAGGTGAAGTATATAGTACTACAGGTCCCAGGAGCACAACATGACACAAAGGCAGAGTAGTTTGTTTGTGTCTAAACTCCACCTCCATCCCCTTTATCCAGCATTTAGAATATATACTGTGTATTCTGCTACTTTTTCCTAGTTGCCTAGTTATTAACTGTTATTACTTCTGCATTAGCAATGGATACCAAAGTGCCACTTGTAAACTGTATGGTACTTTTCCGAAAAACACTTAATCTTGTTTATTTTTAGATAGACTCTAAGTAATAAAAGATATACATTTTTAAAAAAATAACAACAGTTTAAAATAACTTTAGCAGACTATTGAGATTTAATACATTATTTTCTATTTGCTATTATCAGCTTAGATATTTTTTAAGTGTAACAAAACATTTTATTAAACATCTGACATATTAGGGCTCAGTCAGACGAGCATTTTTGTGCACGTAAGGCATGTTTGCGATTCGCATCTATAGGAACCAATGCTTTCCAATGAAAGTGGTTACATGTGCGGTTTTTTTACATGTAAATAAAATTCGCACCTGCAAATTATAGGACAGCATGTTAAAAAAATGTGACTATTTCGGTTGTGCAAATCGCACCTGAACAATTTTTGTGCAGAAGCACAGGAGTTGCCATAGACTGCTCTTGGCAGCTTTAGAACATGCTGTACGCTGCTCCAATCATGTTAACCCCTTCCCGCTCCATGACGTACCGGTACGTCATGGAGCGGCGGGGTATGTATGAAGAGAGGTTGCGTGGCAACCTTTCTTCATACAGTGCAGGCGTCAGCTGTTTATAACAGCTGACACCCGCGGGCAATAGCCGCTATTGGCCGTTCGTCCACTAGCGGCTATTAACCATTTAAATGCCGCTGTCAATTCTGACAGCGGCATTTAAATACCCGAACGATGTTCGGGGGTCCCGCACGCCCCCCCCCCCCACGGTGAGATCGGGGGAACTGTGCAAGTGTCATGGCAGCCGGGGGCCTAATAAAAGGCCCCAGGGCTGCCTTACCAGGCGGCCTATTAAGCCATCCCCGTGGGGTGGCTTGATAGACAGCCAGTTAAATTGCAGTATGACATAATGCTATAGCATTATGGAGCCTATACAAGTTTGGTATCGTAGTAATGGTACAGACCCATAAAATAAAGTTATTATGTCACTTTTGTTGCAGTTTGTGCGCCGTAGAAACAAACCGCACTGAAAGATGGCGAAATGTCGTTTTTTTTTTCATTTTACTCTACTTAGAATTTTTTTAAAGTTTTTCCGTACATTATATGGTACTTTAAATAGCACCATTGAAAAATACAACTCGTCCCGCAAAAAATAAGACCTCTTACAGTGACGTCAATGGATAAATAAAGGAGTTACAATTTTTTTGAAGGGGGGAGGAAAAAACGAAAATGGAAAAAGAAAAGGGGCCGCGTCATTAAGGGGTTAAAGAGTGCATAGACTCCTATATGATCTAAAGCACTTGCAAATACACACAAGGTGTTTCCAGTGTTCTTTTTGGCTGCATTTAATTCTTGCAAAAGTGGCCGTGTGAATTGAGTCATTAATGAAGTGTTGCATTGCCAGCACCACTCATGGCGAAGGCTCATAGATGCATGCGTTTGTGCGGCGGTTTTCATCGCTAGAAAGTCGCCCTGCCTTTTTTTGAGGGCTTTTCACCAGTAATATCTAGACGGCAATTTTTTGAGTAAAAATAGAATATTACACATTGTACATACTTGTTGCGCAAAACGGAATTGTCCACGCCATCATCTCACTTTTTCAATCATCCTCTCAGTATGTTGGAGCTAGGTTCATATGTTTCCACACCTGGCTCAGCAGGGTCCTTTTTGTCCCTTGCACAATGGAGGCTACAAAATAGACACAGCTAATTAGTCACACTTGCTGAGCCCTGTGTAATTGAGACTTCAAAATGTTGCTGTTATGCAGAGACTATTTTTTTCGCTTGCCCTTCATGTTTTTAGGAGATACAGCAATTTGTGGGACAACAAGGCCTTGCAGGATGAGTTGGAGGAGGAGGACCTGGAGCTGGCATCCTCCACATCTGTCGAAACATCGCTATCCAGCCAGGATCTGCAGCGCCCTGTGTTTGAGAGGCAGCCTCAGCAGTAGACCTCAGGTATTGGATCCAATAATCCCCCTGGTCTTCTCTTAGGGCTCCCCTTCAGTCTCCCCTGACAGAGCAGCCCCATCATCATTTGTCTGGAGAGATAATCGAGCATGCCATCTTGCAATACTTGAGAGTCTGGACAAATGATGATTGGGCTGACATATTCAGGTGGGCGATTGCAACCGGCTTGCGGCAGCTGCGCAGGAGACAGAGGAGAGAGTGAGGGTGGCCGTGGAGACTGTTCTAGATGCCGCCCTCAAGGGAATACTGACAATGGAGGTATTCTGGTTGTTAGACCACTGGCATCTCCATGGCAGGCACCCCCGTAGGTAGAACTATGAGCGTTGGTTCCAATAGCCGATGTCCAGGCAGGGGAATTTTTCCCGGAGCTGTATGTAGAGGGAACCTCTGTGCGGGATATTCCCCCCCGCCACCCATTTCAGTTTACTTCAGATCTATGTTCGCTAGATAAAGAATGGGTGTTGAGGGGAAATAGGTGGAGGCAGCCAGACCCCTCTAAAGGCCCTCCCGCTGGGGCTTCCTCTCAAACACAGCATTCTGTGTCCCCCACCCAAAATGTTTTTTCTGTCTCAGCCGGAGAAGGCAGCAGTCACTTAAATGTTCCACTCTTGTCCCTTGTAGGGCGTACTTTTTTTTACAGTACCCTGCTGAGCAACAGGGCCCCCAAAGGGAACATGCTGGTCCCTCATGCCCCTTTGCCCGATCCACCTCCCCTGGTGGCCAATCGGGCCTTTTGGATGAGGACCAGTCCCTGCAAGTGTTTGAGGCTCAGCTCTTGCAACTGTCACCCTCTCCAACCAGCTTGGCCTCCACCGTCATTCGACAAAAGGGGCAAAGGTCAGACTGGTGTCAGTGTTGATTTTTGTTGGTACTTTTAGCATATTTTCTGTTTTTTTTATGCTGGTCATTTAAAAATGTTTGTTTTCTCTTTCTGCCTAGGGGCTTTTTTTTTTTAAATCTGAATATTGTTTGTATGGTAAAAATAAGAATTACCAACTTGCTTTACCATTTGAGTTTTTGTTTTGTTAGTTTTTTTACAGTTTAAAAAGGTAAAACTGAGCACATATTTTGTGGCCATGTTTAGCAATGGTCCAAAGCTCTTTTACATCCAAGCTTGATACAGTGGTTGAAGGCAATGTTGTATATTAGTTGCTTTTCATAATCCGCATTGTGTAAGGATTGAGGGCTAACAGACAATAGGCTCATCTGAAAAGCCTCCCCTTTTCCCAAAGAAGCTTGTTGGGGTATATGCGGGCCATACCCTAAACAGCAGATCTTGGCACTAGTCCACTGACAAGCATTGGCCATACCTGCACCCCAACAGGCACAAAAAAACAATATTAAGAAAGATCACACGGTCAATGGCACGCAAGTACGGAACTGTGCAGAGCCATCAACAACTGCAAAAGAGGGGGAGCAACGTCAAATTAAAGGACCCCCAATGCCTACAAAGCATCCAGTGGGAGCTTTTTCATCAGGAAAGAAGTAACATATTTGTGTGCTTATGTGTAAGTGCCCTTTTATTCATCAGATAATGAGAAAATATTTAGCCCATACATTATGCGCTTTTCCCCTTTTTCTAATCAGAATAAAACAAACTATTTGCTCCAGGAACATACTCGTACTCTGACTTGGAGATGCCCTCTGTGCCAGGAAGTCTTAAGTGTTGCTACCTATAGAGTGTGTATCCAGCAAATATTAGTGGTGTATATCAGATATGTGTCACATGTCTGCTTCTATAGCCAGTGTACAGATCACCTCCATTGGTGATGTACTATGCCCCTGTTCATGGGAGGAGCCACAGTAGTTAAATATTTGTTTGCTTTAAATTCTTACTTTGACTGAAAATAAGACGTTGCTTGATACACACTTTGCAAATATAGGAGAAGGGAAACAAATGGTGCATGCCAGATACTCTGTGTCTGGAGATGAGGGGATTTTACAAGACCTTGCTTCAACCTAATATTACAAGCATGCAGCTCCTGGCCGATTTTTTATCTTTAATATCCTAAAAGAAGAGTCATGATGTTACAGGACAGAACCAGGGCAGGCCGGGCCCCTCCACACTGCAGCTGGGCTGCCAGGCCACACCTCCACCACAACCCGCTATGGGGAGCCTCCCGGTAAGTTTGAAAGCTCACACTAAATGCATTCTTGCCTTGTTAGAATTCCTTTATTTGTTCCAGTTTTAACACAATGACTTTCTCTCCTTGTCAGCAAAAGAGCCCCCTGTCATTTTTCAATCTTTGGTGGAGGGTTCCCTTGTCGGGGTGGCTCCTCTGAGGTCCCCACAGCTTGTGGTGGAGGTGGAAACACCAGTGTTTGACATATCCTGCCCTGTGACAGTTAATTGCTAAGCACAGGTTAGACACTGGGGCCTTCCAAACGGCCCATCTACTAACAATAGGCGAAGCTCCAAACACTATCGTAGAATGTCCAAATGAGGTAGAACACATGACATAGATAACTGCTCATTTGCATCTTACGTGGTCCTTGATATCTGACCAGTGTATAATTGACATTTTTTTAAAAAGATGCACATAGTTGCCAAAGGAATAGTTTAGCAATTGCCAGTGGCAGAGCAATGGCCATACACCTTTTATGATGTAATAAGCTTTACCACACACTATTTTGTAGCCCCAGATAGCCACTGCAAGATGCCAATAGTTTGCTGTATGTATAATTCATGTATGGCCAAGTGTCCGTAAATAAAGACAAACTTCTTTAATGCCTACAACAAATGCAACACCGTAGCATGACATAGTGCTCAAATTAAAGTAAATTTAGGGACAAAGAAAATTAATACTTTTAGCGAAGTGGTCCTTAGCACGGGTGTGTTGGCAAGGCTCAGCTTCTTCTGTGTCCTTACTGCACAAAGCTGCCAAAGTGTGAGCTAATAGCTTGGTGTTGCGTGGAATTGGAGATGTGTGTGCAGGTTTAAAAATCACAGGCCTATGTTTTGTCTTGTTTTTTTACATGGAGACATATATGTATTTTGTGAGTGCAAAGCCAAAGTGTGATATTTACGCAAGCTTCTTTTCCCCAACAGTGTGCTGAGATGTTCCCCCTAAAAGAGGGTGGCCTGGTACTTCCAGGAGATCCGTCAGTGTCATCTGCAGCTCTCTGTCCTGCAGAGTGGCCTTGATGAACTCCAGGAGCGCCAGGCCAACCTCCATCAGTGGGGAGTGCATCATTTTCCGATGACGGAGAAGACAGGTCATTCTACCCAGCTTCCACCTCTGCACAGTCCACATCAATGCCATCGCCCGTGGATCTTTCCATGCATCAGTGACTTCTGCCTGTTGAGGTGCAGATAGGGCCCCGCGTTGCCATCATTTCAGGCTGGTCCTTTGTCTGCACTTAGAGAAGCTGTGTTTTATGACATATCAGAGGTTGTACATTTGTTTAAAACATGTGCCTCATTGCCTATTTTCTAGAAAGTTTTATTGTAAAGTTTGGTATTTTGTATTTAAAAAATCCAGAAAATTTACAGCCTCACATTTGTTACTTTATTACACTTTGTACATTAGACACAACACAATACATTTTAAAAAGCAAGGAGGTCTTTTAGATTTGACAGGCAACTGTTTGGTGCCAAACACACTGGGTGTAGTCACCCTGCTTGATGCGAATATATTGCCATATTAGAGCTGCAATCCATTTTTTCAAAGAGACAACAATGCACTCAAATAATTACATGGAAATAATAAAAAAAACAAACATAGATCGGATGAGCCACAGTCAAGCCATTTCAAGAAAATGGCAGCATGTAGGCCAGCAGAAAAAGAACAGTTACACATGCTCTGATCGGTGGTGCAGGCAAGAAGCCTTTTGCTTCCAAAATCTGTCAGGTGTGGGTAGCCTTTGGGACACACTTAGAACAAGCCTATTTGACCTCACATGGAGAACACTGATGTGAAGAAGGTGGACAAGATTTGTTATACAAAAAGAAGAAATAACATTTATTAGGGAAAGATGTAGGTCACACAGAACGCCATCCAATACAAAAAAACAGGTATGGCAACATAAGTGATGCAGGAAAAAGGATCTTAATTAGAGTTGAGCGAGCACACTCGTCCGAGCTTGATGCTCGTTCGAGTATTAGGGTACTTGAGATGCTCGTTACTCGAGATGAACACCACGCGGTACTCGAGTCAATTGCATTTCCTTTCCCGCATATTTAGCTCCATTTTCTAGCCAATAAACATGTGTGGAAAGCATTACCGCTTCCTGCTGTGACGTGCCAGACCTCTGCCCGCTAACAGCAGGGCCACTGCAAACTATTTCAGTTTTATCGTTCTATGTCTGCAGTGCATTAGACAGAGGTCTGGCCGCTAAACAGTACTCAATATTTCCTGGGCCACTGCAAACTATTTCAGTTATATCGTTCTATGTCTGCAGTGCATTAGACAGAGGTCTCACCGCTAAACAGTACTCTAATATTTCCTGGGTCACTGCAAAGTATTTCAGCTCTGCCGCTGTGCAGAGCGTCTCACAATACCCTTTCCTTGGTGGGGTTGAGATAGCCGCAGTTACCTGCACTATCCACTGGCTTTAGAGTCTTCTCCCTCTCCATACAGCCTCTCTTATCTACAAGTCTCTGTGAGCGGTAAATTACCCCTAGGTATCAGCACAAGACAGCGGGCTAATTTTTTCAAGTCACAGCATAGAGCCTCTGCTATCTACAAGTCTCTGTGTGCGGTGAATTAGCCACAGTTGTCAGCGCTGTACAGTGGGGTAATTTATTTGGGCCCTGCTCTATTCTTAATCCACCATGATGAGGAGTAGGGGTAAGAGTCGAGGACGTGGACGCGGACGTCCAAGTGAGGGTGTGGGGACACAGCGCGAGTTCCTGGGCGTGGTGAATCACAGCCGGCTGTTGAGGGATTAGGAAAGACGTTTCTGGGCTCCCCAGCTTCATATCATAATTTGCGGGTCCGCGTGGTAGACCTTTATTACAAACAGAGCAGTGCGAGCAGGTCCTGTCGTTGATGGCAGAAAGTGCGTCCAGCAAGGTATCGACCTCCCAGTCTTCTACGCAGTCCACTACTCCCGGCCTAGGGACTGCAACTCTGAATCCTCTGGCTGCTCATCCTTCCCCCCAGCCTCCTCACTCCATGAAAATGACATATTCTGAGCAGGCAGGAACTGGAACTGTTTCCCAGGGACTGTTCTTGGGTCCCTGCCATGAGTGGGAAAAAACGGTTCATCTCTCACCAGAGGAGTTTGTCGTGACTGATGCCCAACCTTTGGAAAGTTCCTGGTGTTCGGGTGATGAGGCTGGCCGCTTCGGTCACGCAAATTTTATACATGCATTTTGCGAATTCATGAATGCATGCGCCTAAATGCATGAAAAAAAAACACTTGTCTGACTGAGCTCTTAGGCTGGATTCACACAGGGCGGATTTGCCGCGGTTTTGCCGCAGCAGATCCACCTGTGGCAAAACCGCCCCCGCGGCCGCTAATCTCGGGATTAGCCAGCCATGTGGATGAGATTTCTCAGAAATCTCGTCCACGCGGGACGGCTAATCCGCTGCGGTAACTCCGGTTGAAACCGCGGCTGCGGCCGCCGCGGCTGCGGTTTCAAAAGATGCAGCATGTCTATTTACTTTTTTTTTTGTTTATTTACATCGCGACCGCGCTCTTCTCTATGGGAGCGCCGGCCGCAACGGAAAAGCATGCGGCCGAGCCGCTTCAAAGCCACCGCGGCTAAAACCACAGCGGTCTCCCGGCGGAAATCTCGCGGTTTTTGCTGAGATTTCCGACGGGAATCCGTCCTGTGTGAACACAGCCTTATAATGACATGTTGGACGTTTTGATCCATGGGTTTCTAAGTGTTGACATTCCCACCAATAACTAAAACAAATCAATAGAAGAACTCATCTGAGCACTGTGCCCATTTGGCATTTTCTGATTTTGCTCAGAGAAGTATATGGGCCACATAGATAATTAATCTGTTGAGTCTTTACACCACTCACTAATGACAGCTGAATGGACACAATGTTCAGATGAGTACTTCTACCAGTTCAATTTAGTGATCAGTGGGGTGTCTCAACACCAAGCCCCTGCTGATCAAAACTTCTGATATGTCACAAGTTTTTAAGATATTTAGTTACCATTTAACATATTTGTATTCCCTTTTAGCATGTATTTAAAGGGGTTGTCCCGTGGCGAAATCCAATTTTTTTTTTTTTACTTACCCCCGCATTCTGCCCCGTTAAAATCAATTCCGTTAGTTATTTAAAAAAAAAAAATCACTTACCTGCATCCCCGTTCGCACAGCATCTTCTTTTCTTCTTTTAAAGATGGCCGCCGGTCCTTTCCCAATGATGCACCGCGGTTTTCTCCCATGGTGCACTGCGGGTCTTCTCCCATGGTGCACCATGGATTTTCTTCTCCTTCCTTGCGTTCCACTGCTAATACAGCCACCTAATTGGCTGATCGGCACCAAGTGACTAGGCGTAGCTACGATGACGACGCGCAGACCAGCTCTCCGGCGCGAGCGGCCCCATTCACCAGGCAGAAGCACGGACTGGGCAAGCGCATCTAAAAACGCCAGAAGACACCGAAATTAGACGGAGCCATGGAGACGGGGACGCCAGCAACGGAGTGGGTAAGTGAATAACTTCTGTATGGTTCATATTTAATGCACGATGTACATTACAAAGTGCATTAATATGGCCATACAGAAGTGTATAACCCCACTTGCTTTCGCGGGACAACCCCTTTAAGTATTATTTTCATCCACCCTGGTCTATCCAAATGCTTCACATTCACCCTTTTTTTGAAGAATTGTTAACAATTGTGCTTTGAGAATCTCATTTTGCAATATTTCTTCGTGGACATTTCTATTCTTAAGAACATCCCACAATTGAATCCTTCCTACCCTTTTTCTGAGTTCCTTAACACTAGGAGCGCTGGTGTTGGACGTTCCCCTTGAACCGCCAAAGGGACACATCTGTCCACAGTGTTATTTTTGATATTATTGCAGTTTTACCGGATCTTTTCTGTGTTTTATGTTTTGTGTGATAATAGTACATAATTACCTGTGCAATGACTTCCCTAACAGAGAGTTTAGAGAGGAGTAAATGTGGGATGACAACATCATGACCGGGTTGCTCACTTGCTGCTCCATTGTAATCTGTACCATCACCAGGGTGGTCAACAGAGCCCTCTTCCATGGTCATGGTTTGGTGAGCTTGCCCCCAGCCATGACTGACACCTTGCCCATGACTCCCACAATGAGTCTGGACTTACCCACGAGGTTGTGTCATCTTTGGCATGAATGCGACCGCGGCATCCCCAAATACTCCCATATGATAGCCTTGCTATTCTACGAGCCGACCGGTCTTCAGAAAAATGACGTTAAAATATTCTTGAAAATAAATTGCATTGAAAAAAAATAGCATCAATATCATTTTAAGGTGAAACATACCTATTCTCATTTGCCCTCATTCAGTAGTTGCAGCAACAGTGGTTTCATCATCTGACATGGCAGAACTTGAGATGAACAACAATAGTTCTTTGTCGTCATTAGAAAGTCAAATGGATCACCCTCAGATTCCTTCTCAGAGATGTCATTCAATGTAGCAATGATCTCCGCTAGTATCAATCCTCTCTGTCGACGATCCATAGTGTAACACACAATACACCCATCACTCAGCTAGAGAAACCGTACAAATTACAAAAGTTATTATGGTTCATAGATAAGAAAAATGTTTATGCTATGGCTTTGCCTACCTTGCCCCTTGCTCATTCTTCCAATAAGTGGTATTTGGGACCAAATATTATTATAACATAAAAAACAATGAAATCTAATAAAAGATGTAGTTAAAACCAAGATTAAATCTCAAAGAAAGCAATATCCTTGTCAAGAGGACAAAAGTGTTCCCATGGCAATTCTAGGTAAAAGTGTTTTTTTACAGGGATGGTTGACACCTGAAAAAAATTTGGGAAATTGATGTAGACTTATTTAAAAGTCACAAAAACTAGCCAGCTGCATCAAAAGTTAAACAAACGTTGAGAAGAACAAATTTGAAAGGGGACAGATCTGTCCCCATGGTGGTTTGAATGTTAAAATCTTCCTTTATGAAATCCAACCTTGAAGTCTGAGTCTTCTCTGGTCTTCCTCCCCTTGTTATGCAAAATTCAAGGATAACATGATCACTGCCTCCTATGTCCCAATCACCCTTTCTTCCTCTAAGAGAAGAGAAGGTGGAGCGACTCCTATTAAGGATGTGTTCCAGGTAGTGAGAGTGTTTTTTTTGAAAATCATTATTAGGGTACTACCGGGCCAAATACTGTCACCATGGATAACAGGGCATAGAAATGCTTGACCATGAAAAGTTAAAAAATAAAGGATTGAAAGTGCTAGCTTTGTAATGCAAGCCAAAATAATGTTTGTAAAGGATGAACCCAAATCTTCTTTATTAGTTGATTAGAAACCAGCACAAAAACACATTTTGAGGATGCAGCCTCTTCTTCAGAACAAGCTGGAAAGAGTACAGGGATATTACTACATGGATTTACCCTGTACTCCACAGAAGAAATAGTGGCCAACATTTTTTTCATTTCCATTAAGCATACCTTATTGACTTTTGTCTGGCCCAACTGTAAGCCTCCCATCACATACATTCAAAACATGCTTATTGCACTGCATATCAGAGCCAAAACCATGCCATGAGGAGGAAAAAACTGTCTGTAGGGCTCATATACAGGTTTATGTGGAGGCACAGATCTGGAAAGCCTACAAAAACATTTATGCTGCACTCAAAGTTCCCAAGAGCACAGTGGCCTCCATAATTCTAAAAAGGAAAAAGTTTAGAACAACCAGGATTTCTAGTGTTTATTCTTGCTATTTCTTCTCTGTAGTAAAAACCACAGGTGTGGTGACTCAATTGTTAGCACTACTGCTTTACAGAGCTGGAGTTGTAGATCAAGCCTTACCGCCATGACAAGCAACACTAGACGGCACCACAATATTAAAGATATGAAAATAGATGTATTAAAAGGTCATTTCAAATCTCAGAATGACAAGAGAGTCTGGGAGTACAAGATCATTGACTATAATATTTCCTAATATTTTTGTGTATAAATACACTCTTTCTACAAAAAAGAAAAAAAAAACTTGTCATTTTGCTGCAAAATTCGGCATGCAGTTACATCTAGAGTTGTGCTGTGGTTAGATTAACAGCTTTGTCGCTTGAGACCTTAAAAGTGATTCCGTCTGTTATTATGTAGGTATCACCAGCACTGCCAGGAAACCAACAATGTGGGAAGTGGGTAGTGTGCAAAGCTCCCGGAATCAGGAGGAAACTCCACAATCCTTAGGGCGCCCACCCACTGGCGTTTGCGATTTTCGTGCGTGAAAAACGCAGCGTTTTCCGCGCGTTTTTTGCGGCGTTTTCGCGGCATTTTCGCGGCTTTTTGCGTTAATTTACATTGACATTCATGGGTGCATTAAGAGAAAAATAAGGACACATATGCAACTGACAGTTCCTATGTTAAAAATTGCAACGGACTGAAACAAAAAACGCCAGTGGACAGGAGTACATTCAAAACTAATTGCTCTTGTGAAAAAAAGCAAAACGCAAAGGAAAAAAAATCGCCAGTGGGTGGGCGCCCTTAGACATAACCTCCAAAAGAAAAAGTCCAGAGCAGCACAAAAAAGTGCAAAAAACATTGCATCAACTGGTGATGCGCCTTTATTTCTCCAGACAAAGTTTTGACCACAAGCACAGTCCTTTTCAAGTCTTTGAAAAAGATTTTATTTGTGGTTGAAACACTGTCTGGAGAAATAAAGGCGCATCACCAGTTGATGCAACGTTTTTTGTACTATTTATGCTGCTCTGGACTTTTCCTTAAATGTCTTTTTCTGCTTGTGTAGTGTTTGTTGACCACTAGACATGCCTCTACAACACAATCAAAGGACATTTCACCCAGTTTGCAAGCGGGAGCATTATTAGAATGGGAGAAGCTGGATGATGGTATCAAGGATTTTCCCACCTCCTGGACCATTTTAACCAGACTGTTAGTAGATGTTGATTGTCTGACTGATTGACAAGCACTGTTTCATTGTCCACCATCCAGAAACAGGTGCACCATTGTTACAGGCCCCTGTGTCTGTCAGAACAATTTCCAGTTGCTTGGCTGAAGGACATTGGGTCTCACAGCTCTCATTATGTGCACTGCCTTTGACACCCATGCATAGTCACCTCAGTTTGTAGTGATGTCATGAACAATGAAACTGGACTGCTACAGAAAGAAACTAGATTGTCAACAGCGACGAATACAGTTTTACTTTGGACACCGATGATGGCCACGTTTGTGTCTGGAGACCTACCCTGTTTCCCTGAAAATAAGACATACCCTGAAAATAAGACATAGCATGATTTTCCAGAATTTTTGAGGATGCAAAATGATTTTTCAGGCTTTTAGAGGATGCTTGAAATATAAGCCCTACTCCAAAATTAAGCCCCGCTAACAGTTAATTAAAAAAGTCAATTTAAATAGTGTCCAGGCAGCTATACATGTAAAAAAGTTAAGCCTTTTTGAACAAAAATTAATATAAGACACTGTCTTATTTTCGGGGAAACACGGTAGGTGTGAGTACCTCAATCCTGCATTTACTGTACAGCGGTACACTCCCCTCCAACTGCTTTTGTGAGGATCTGGGGGACCATCACATATAATAGTCGGTCCCACCCAAGCGGTAGTATGAGGGACAATGATAGTTCAGCAATATGTTCAGGACATTCTGCTGCCACATGTATGGCCTCTCATTGCAGGGCTTCCAAGAGGCATTTTCTAGTAAAATAATGCTCAGCTGCACACAGGGTGTCACAGTAATGCCTCCATAACATGACCATATGTTGGTGGCCTGCACGGTCACCAGATTTATACAGAACCTGTATGCTTCCTTTCTAGAGATGAGCGAACGTCCGAGCTTGATACTCGTTCGAGTATTAGCGTGTTCGAGATGCTCGTTACTCGAGACGAGTACCACGCGATGTTCGAGTTACTTTCACTTTCATCTCTGAGACGTTAGCGTGCTTTTCTGGCCAATAGAAAGACAGGGAAGGCATTGCAACTTCCCCCTGCGACGTTCAAGCCCTATACCACCCCCCTGCAGTGAGTGGCTGGCGAGATCAGGTGTCACCCGAGTATATAAATCGGCCCCTCCCGCGGCTTGCCACAGATGCATTCTGACAGAGATCAGGGACAGTGCTGCTGATGCCGGAGCTGCTATAGGGAGAGCGTTAGGAGTTATTTTAGGCTTCAAGAACCCCAACGGTCCTTCTTAGGGCCACATCTAACCATGTGCAGTAGTGTGGAGGCTGCTTTTTGCAGTGTTGCACTTTTTTTTTTTTTGTATATCGGCCGTGCAGAGCATTGCGTCCTGCAGTAATTTTACATTCTCCAGGGCCAGTAGTGGTGAGGCAGGGACAGAAGACATATTTAGTGTATATGGGCAGTGGGCCTTTCCAAAAACATCTGGGAAAAAAAATCTATTTGGGCTGCCTGTGACCGCGTACTGGGTCTCTGCTGGGGGTAGTTGTCCTAATTCATACGCAGCCAGCTAAGTGTTACAGCAGGCTTGCGCAAAATTCTTTTCTGCCTCTGTGTTGCCTCTTACATCACCGCTGTATTCCTGTCCACAAGTGTACTGGGTCTCTGCTGGGGGTAGTTGTCCTAATTCATACGCAGCCAGCTAAGTGTTACAGCAGGATTGCACAAAATTCTTTCCTGCCTCTGCTGTGCGTTCCGTAAGTGAAGTCAGCCTCCAACCACAGGCCAATAAGCTGCACATTTAATTACAGCGTTCTGTTTCTGCACTACTGGTAATACAGCATGCTGAGGGGTAGGGGTAGGCCTAGAGGACGTAGATGCGGGCGAGGACGCGGAGGCCCAAATCAGGGTGTGGGCACAGGCCGAGCCAGTGCGGTGGCCAGGGGTAGAGGCAGGGCCAGACTGAATAATCCACCAACTGTTTCCCAAAGCGCCCCCTCGCGCCATGCCACCCTGCAGAGGCCAAGGTGCTCTAAGGTGTGGCAGTTTTTCACAGAGACGCCTGACGACCGACGAACAGTGGTGTACAACCTTTGTCGCGCCAAGATCAGCTGGGGAGCCACCACCACCAGCATGCGCAGGCATATGATGGCCAAGCACCCCACAAGGTGGGACAAAGGCCGTTCACCACCTCCGGTTTGCACCACTGCCTCTCCCCCTGTGCCCCAACCTGCCACTAAGATCCAACCCCACTCTGAGGACACAGGCACGAGTGCCTACCGGCCTGCACCCACACCCTCACCTCCGCTGTCCTCGGCCCCATCCAGCAATGTCTCTCAGCGCAGCGTCCAGACGTCGCTAGCGCAACTGTTTGAGCGCAAGCGCAAGTACGCCGCCACGCACCCGCACGCTCAAGCGTTAAACGTGCACATAGCCAAATTTATCAGCCTGGAGATGCTGCCGTATAGGCTTGTGGAAACGGAGGCTTTCAAAAGCATGATGGCGGCGGCGGCCCCGCGCTACTCGGTTCCCAGTCGCCACTACTTTTCCCGATGTGCCGTCCCAACCCTGCACGACCACGTCTCCCGCAACATTGTACGCGCCCTCACCAACGCGGTCACTGCCAAGGTCCACTTAACAACGGACACGTGGACAAGCACAGGCGGGCAGGGCCACTATATCTCCCTGACGGCACATTGGGTGAATTTAGTGGAGGCTGAGACAAAGTCAGAGCCTGGGACCGCTCACGTCCTACCCACCCCCAGAATTGCAGGCCCCAGCTCGGTGGTGGTATCTGCGGCAGTGTATGCTTCCTCCACTAAACCACCCTCCTCCTCCTCCTCCTCCTCCTCAAACGCAACCTCTGTCTCACAGTCAAGATGTGTCAGCAGCAGCAGCACGTCGCCAGCAGTCGGTGTCGCGTGGCGTGGCAGCACAGCGGTGGGCAAGCGTCAGCAGGCCGTGCTGAAACTACTCAGCTTAGGAGAGAAGAGGCACACGGCCCACGAACTGCTGCAGGGTCTGACAGAGCTGACCGACTGCTGGCTTTCGCCGCTGAGCCTCCAACCGGACATGGTCGTGTGTGACAGCGGCCGTAACCTGGTGGCGGCTCTGCAGCTCGGCAGCCTCACGCACGTGCCATGCCTGGCCCATGTCTTTAATTTGGTGGTTCAGCGCTTTCTGAAAAGCTACCCACACTTGTCATACCTGCTCGGAAAGGTGCGCCGGGTCAGGACACATTTCCGCAAGTCCAAGACGGACGCTGCCACCCTGCGGACCCTGCAACATCGGTTTAATCTGCCAGTGCACCGACTGCTGTACGATGTGCCCACACGGTGGAACTCTACGCTCCACATGTTGGCCAGACTCTATGAGCAGCGTAGAGCTATAGTGGAATACCAACTCCAACATGGGCGGCGTAGTGGGAGTCAGCCTCCTCAATTCTTTACAGAAGAGTGGGCCTGGTTGGCAGCCATCAGCCAGGTCCTTGGAAACTTTGAGGAGTCTACCCAGATGGTGAGCGGGGATGCTGCAATCATTAGCATCACCATTCCTCTGCTATGCCTCTTGAGAAGTTCCCTGCAAAGCATAAAGGCAGACGCTTTGCGCTCGGAAACAGAGGCGGGGGAAGACAGTATGTCGCTGGATAGTCAGAGCACCCTCCTGTCTATATCTCAGCGCGTTGAGGAGGAGGAGCATGAGGAGGATGAGGAGGAGAGGGAAGAGACAGCTTGGCCCACTGCTGAGGGTACCCATGCTGCTTGCCTGTCATCCTTTCAGTGTGTATGGCCTGAGGAGGAGGAGGAGGAGGAGGATCCTGAAAGTGATCTTCCTAGTGAGGACAGCCATGTGTGGCGTAAGGTACTCTGGTACACATGGCGGACTTCATGTTAGGATGCCTTTCTCGTGACCCTCGCGTTACACGCATTCTGGCCACAACGGATTACTGGGTGTACACATTGCTCGACCCACGGTATAAGGAGAACTTTTGCACTCTGATACCCGAAGAGGAAAGGGGTTCGAGAATGATGCTATACCACAGGACCCTGGCGGACAAGTTGATGGTAAAATTCCCATCCGACAGCGCTAGTGGCAGAAGGCGCGGTTCCGAGGGCCAGGTAGCAGGGAAGGCGCGGACATCAGGCAGCATGTACAGCACAGGCAGGGGAACACTCTCTAAGGCCTTTGACAGCTTTCTGGCTCCCCAACAAGACTGTGTCACTGCTCCCCAGTCAAGGCTGAGTCGGCGGGAGCACTGTAAAAGGATGGTGAGGGAGTACGTAGCCGATCGCACGACCGTCCTCCGTGACGCCTCTGTCCCCTACAACTACTGGGTGTCGAAGCTGGACACGTGGCCTGAACTCGCGCTGTATGCCCTGGAGGTGCTTGCTTGTCCTGCGGCTAGCGTCTTGTCAGAGAGGGTGTTTAGTGCGGCTGGGGGAATCATCACAAATAAGCGTACGCGCCTGTCAACCGACAGTGCCGACAGGCTTACACTCATCAAGATGAACAAAGCCTGGATTTCCCCAGAATTCTCTTCTCCACCAGCGGACAGCAGCGATACCTAAGCAATACGTAGGCTGCACCCGCGGATGGAAGCATCGTTCTCTATCACCACCATCAAAAACGGGGACCTTTTTGCTTCATCAATCTGTGTATTCTATTCATCCTCCTCCTCCTGCTCCTCCTCCTGAAACCTCACGTAATCACGCCGAACGGGCAATTTTTCTTAGGCCCACAAGGCTCAGTCATATAATTTTTCTAAACAATTTTTATACGTTTCAATGCTCATTAAAGCGTTGAAACTTTCACCTGAACCAATTTTTTTTTTAACTGGGCTGCCTCCAGGCCTAATTACCAATTAAGCCACATTAACCAAAGCGATTAATGGGTTTCACCTGCCCTCTTGGTTGGGCATGGGCAATTTTTCTGACGTACATTAGTACTGTTGGTACACCAATTTTTTGGGGCCCTCGCCTACAGTGTAATCCAATTAATTTTTTGCCCACCTGCATTAAAGCTGACGTTACATCAGCTGTGATGGGCAATGCAATGGGATATATTTATGTACCGCCGGTGGCTTCCTGGCACCCACCCATGCTGTCGGTCCACACGGAGTTGTAACTCCATGTGTACACTTCTAAAGAACCCCAGTCTGACTGGGACATGCAGTGTGGGCCGAAGCCCACCTGCATTTAATCGGACATTACCTCAGCTGTGATGGGCACTGCAATGGGATACATTTATGTACAGCCGGTGGGTTCCAGGGAGCCACCCATGCTGTGGGTCCACAGGGAGTTGTAACTGCATGTGTCCACTTCTAAAGAACCCCAGTCTGACTGGGGCATGCAGTGTGGGCCGAAGCCCACCTGCATTTAATCTGACGTTAGCTCTGCTGTCCAGGGCACTGCAATGGGATACATTTATGTACAGCCGGTGGGTTCCAGGAGCCACCCATGCTGTGGGTGCACACGGAATTCCCATTGCAGAGTTGTACCTGCCTGTGACTATTTATAAAAAACCGCGGTCTGACTGGGGCATGCAGACACCTTGACAGAATGAATAGTGTGTGTCACATAGGTTCCCCATTGCTATGCCCACGTGTGCAGCTCCTGATGGCGGTGGAACAGGATTATATTTCTCATTGCTTCTGTACAGCATTGTGGGCTATCGCCCCGCCCCTTTTAAAGAGGGTCGCTGCCTAGCCGTGCCAACCCTCTGCAGTGTGTGCCTGTGGTTCCTCTGGCAGACGCACTTATAAATAGACATGAGGGTGGTGTGGCATGAGTGCAGCTGAAGGCTGCACAGGGACACTTTGGTGTGCGCTGTGGACACTGCGTCGTGCGCGGGGGGGGGGGGGGGCAGCATGTAACCCAGGAGAAGTGGCAGCGGAGTGTCATGCAGGCAGTGATTGTGCTTTGTTGGAGGTAGTGTGGTGCTTAGCTAAGGTATGCATTGCTAATGAGGGCTTTTCAGAAGTAAAAGTTGTTGGGAGGGGGGGGGGCACTCTTGCCGCTATTGTGGCTTAATAGTGGGACCTGGGAACTTGAGATGCAGCCCAACATGTAGCCCCTCGCCTGTCCTATCCGTTGCTATGTCATTCCCATCACTTTCTTGAATTGCCCCGACTTTCACAAATGGAAACCTTAGCGAGCATCGGCGATATACAAAAATGCTCAAGTCGCCCATTGACTTCAATGGGGTTCGTTACTCGAAACGAACCCTCGAGCATCGCGAAAATTTCGTCCCGAGTAACGAGCACCCGAGCATTTTGGTGCTCGCTCATCTCTATTCCTTTCCCATCTGTTTCACATCTTGCATCCAGCTAGAGGTGGCCAACAGGGTACTAGAGTCTCCCTTCAAGTGTTCGGTTTTCCACAATCAGTTATCTTTTTGCTCTGATAAAAGCTCTGCTGGATGTAGCTCTGTCACTCTTAAGGCTGATTTACACGCAATGATTATCGCTCAAAATTCTTCTAAATGACAGCTTTTAAGCAAAAGACGTTGAGTGTAAATGTCTGCCCATTGTGCACTTTCCATGCACTCTTCATCCATTACTGAGTTCAGCCCAGCATAAAAGCCATCGTCCCTGATAAGAGGAAAGGGATGCTGTGTTCTTTGCAGGCTGTACTGATAGCAGTGTATGCAGCTGGCAGCCCTTGGGAGAACAAAAGTGATGTATATAGAGAACAGAGCATCCGATGTTCTCCAAATACATGCAAATGAAGCTAGTTAGCTACTAATGGGCTGATTAGCTCATTAGTAGCTAATGTAAAATGATCACTCAAAACATTCAGTTTCTGATGAATTTTGAGGAATCATCTTAAAGGACCTTTTACACACAACGATTATCGCTCAAAAGCCATCTTTAGGGCTCGGTCAGACGGGCGTTTTTTGCCGCGATTTGTGGATCACATGAAGGATGCGCATCCGCAAATCGCGTGACCGGGGCCGAAAAATTGCCCGAAAAATCTGCAGCTAGCAGCGTTTTCGGTGAAAAGGCCCCAATCAAAGGAGCGCTGTCCAACCCATTGCAATTCAATGGAGTCGGCAATACAGCGGGCTCCATTGAAAGCAATGAGCTGGCGGTGAGCGTGGGATGAATTTTCGGGAAGGGCTTAAAAATATAAGCCCTTCCTTGAAAATCATCCAAAAATGTGTAAAAAAAAAAATATATATATATACTCACCTTGTCCCTGCAGCCGGAGTTCAGCCGCGGCCAGCCGGCAGTTCTCCTGAACTGCTCTGTGTAGTATTCAGCAGGCGGGGATTTAATATCCCCGCCTGCTGAATGGGCTGCCTCTGATTGGTCACAGCCCTCACCAATCAGAGGCAGCTCTCACTCACCCATTCATGAATTCATGAATGGGTGAGTGAGTACTGCCTCTGATTGGCTCAGCGCAACGACCAATCAGGGGCAGCTCTCAGCTATTGAATGACATAGTAACATAGTAACATAGTATGTAAGGCTGAATGAAGACAATGTCCATCTAGTCCAGCCTGTCTATCCTACTGTGTTGATCCAGAGGAAGGCAAAAAAAAACCAAGGCCAGAAGCCAATTAGCCCTTTTGGGGAAAAAATTCCTTCCCGACTCCCTAATGGCAATCAGATTGTTCCCTGGATCAACCCCTAATAGTTCCTACCTTCCTATATACCCGGATTGACACTTAACCTAAGATTTATATCCTGTAATATCCTTCTTCTCCAGAAAGACATCAAGTCCCCTTTTAAACTCCTCTATGGATTTTGCCATCACCACTTCCTCCGGTAGAGAGTTCCACAGTCTAACTGCTCTTACAGTAAAGAATCCCCTTCTATGTTGGTGATGAAACCTACTTTCCTCTAATCGTAGCGGATGTCCTCTTGTTACCGTCATGGTCCTGGGTGTAAACAGATCACGGGAGAGATCCTTGTATTGTCCCCTCATGTACTTATACATGGTTATTTGGTCGCCTCTTAACCTTCTTTTTTCTAGAGTAAATAGTCCCAATTTGGATAGCCTCTCTGGGTATTCCAGTCCTGTCATTCCATTTATTAGTTTAGTTGCCCTTCTTTGAACCCCCACAAGCACTGTGACATCTTTCCTGAGCACCGGTGACCAGAATTGTACGCAGTATTCCATGTGAGGCCTGACAAGTGCCTTATATAATGGGAGGATAATGTTCTCGTCCTTCACCCCTATACCTCTTTTAATGCACCCCAAGACCTTATTTGCCTTTGCAGCAGCTGACTGGCATTGGTTACTCCAGTTTAGTCTATTATCTACTAATACCCCCAGATCCTTTTCCATATCACTTTTCCCCAGCAGTACCCCATTAAGTGAATATTTGTGACATCTGTTTCTCCTGCCCATGTGCATAGTCTTACATTTTTCAACATTGAACTTCATTTGCCATTTTCCTGCCCAAGCCCCCAGCTTATCCAGGTCCGTTTGTAGCCGCACATTGTCCTCCGTTCCATTAATTATATTGTATAATTTTGTGTCATCTGCAAATATTTGATATTTTACTGTGCAGCCCCTCTATCAGGTCATTGATAAATATGTTGAACAGAGTGGGGCCTAACACTGCACCCTGTGGCACCCCGCTAGCGACTGTGGTCCAATCAGAGTACGAACCATTTATTACCACCCTCTGCTTTCTATCATTGAGCCAATTTTTTACCCACTTACAAACGTTTTCGCCCAGTCCGAGCTGCCTCATTTTGTATATTAGCCTATTATGTGGCACGGTGTAAAAGGCTTTAGAGAAGTCCAGATATACAAGATCAATAGATTCTCCCTGGTCCAGCTTAGAGCTTACTTCATCGTAGAAACTGATCAGATTTGTCTGACATGAGCGACCCTTCATGAATCCATGCTGGTGAGGAGTTATTCCCTTATTCTCCTTAAGGTACTCATTGATGGCGTCTCTCAGAATCCCCTCAAAAATTCTTCCCGTTACTGAAGTGAGACTTACTGACCTGTAGTTACCAGGCTCACTTTTGCTCCCTTTTTTGGAAATTGGAACCACATTGGCAATGCGCCAATCCAATGGTACTACACTGGTCTTGATAGTGTCCAGAAATATTAGGTATAGCGGCCTAGCTATCTCGTCACTTAGTTCCCTTAGTATCCTTGGGTGTAATCCATCTGGGCCCGGCGATTTATCAATTTTAGTTTTCTTTAGACGCTTCCGCACCTCCTCCTGCGTTAGGTATGAGATATTTTGTGAGGGGTTCGTTTTATTCCCCTGCATCTCATGTGGCATTTCCTTTTCGTTTGTGAATACACTTGAGAAGAAACTGTTTAGTAGATTTTCTTTCCCTTCGTCATCATCAATGATTTCTCCTGCATTGTTTTTTAAACGGCCAGCGCTCTCCCTGCAAATCCTTTTGCTGTTGATATAGTTGAAAAATAGCTTCGGGTTGTTTTTGCTCTCTTTGGCGATCCGTCTTTCTGCTTCCTCCTTGGCAGTTTTGCCAAGCTGAGAGCTGAGAGCTGCCCCTGATTGGTCCCTGCACTGAGCCAATCAGAGGCAGCACTCACTCACCCATTCATAAATGGGTGAGTGAGAGCTGCCACTGATTGGTGAGGGCGGTGACCAATCAGAGGCAGCCCATTCAGCAGGCGGGGATTTCAATACTACGCAGAGCAGTTTAGGAGAACTGCCGGCCGGCCGCGGTTGAACTCCGGCTGCAGGGACAAGGTGAGTATATAAATTTTTTTAATTGTTACACATTTTTGGATGATTTTCAGGGAAGGGCTTATATTTTTAAGCCCTTCCCGAAAATTAATCCCGTGCTCGCCGGCAGCCCATTGCTTTCAATAGAGCCGGCTGTATTGCCGGCTCCATTGAATTCAATGGGCGAACATCGTTCTTCTCTGCCACAGCTGTTATAGCTGTGCCAGAAGAGAATGATCTTTGTAGTATATGTTCTCAATGGGGTCGGCGCTGCTGCCGCCGGCCCCATTGAGCACATATAATAGAACACAAGGAATCGCAGATCGCAGATAGGCGCGATCTGCGATTCCTCGTGTCCTATAATTTATCGGACATCCGCATAAAAAGCGGCCATGTGTCCGATGCCATTGGGAAGCAATGGTTCTATTTATGCACAGATCGCATGCGCAAATCGCACGAAAAAACGCCCGTCTGAACGAGGCCTTAGAGTGATAATAATTGCGTGAAAATGTGCCCATCTTTCACTTTTTTGCTGAATAATGATTTTCAGTTTGGCATAAAATCGATCGTTAGGCAGAAGAGCTGATAAGAAGGACCACACGCTGTGTTTTGCCTGGGGAGTGCTGATTACAGTTGATTACATTGTCTCATCTGTCATCTCTCATCAAAGAGAATGTATTCAGAGAACAGACCACCGCTGTTCTCTGAATATAGCTCCCAGCCGCTCACATGCATTGCGTAAGCTAGTAATTGGTACTAATAGGCATTAGTACCAATTAGTAGTTTATGAAAATGATAGCTCAGAAGCCATCTTTTGAGCAATCATCTTTGTGTGTAAATGGACCTTTAGTCTCCCCACCAGGCTTTGTTTATCAAGCCAATCACTGGTCTCCACAGCGTTGACAACCTCTTTACCTTTCCAATAGCTTTAGGTACTAATTTGCCTACATAATCTGTTTTGAGCATCTGTCATTACAGAGAGAGATTTCTTAACCACTACCATCTATCACTGATAAGTTTACCACTTATTGACTGAGACCTTCACTGGAGCCAATTAATTCTCTTTTTCGGTATCGATTTTTAACATGTTTCCAAAAATGGATATATTAGATTTGTTTTCATAGTATTTTCACTTAAATTTCAATCCTTGTATTTATCGCATGATCATTTTGATTAAGCATTCTAATTCATGTTATTTGATATTGATTGTTCTTGCCTTATGTTAAGTTACTAAGGCACATTTATGAATGGTTTATGCCAGTTTCTGATGGAAAAAGTCACAAATGTGTAATTGTATAACAAATGCAACTTTTCTCCTTTCTGCTCCATCCCTGACACTGCTTCAAAAAGCATGTGGGTCTTGTTAGGAGGAGCATGGCTACCATGGACTGACAGATTTATGCATAACTAGTGATATACCCATCCGCTGCACGGCGCTAAAATCTGTAAGGCCTCCTTCACACGAGTGACATGGCTTTGAAGCGAGAAAATCGCAGCGATATCGCATCTCTACACCGTGAGATATTGCTGCATCTTCTCTTCTTGTATTGCTACAAATTCGCATGTGACAATACAAAGTCACGCAACCTTGTAGCATCACATGCAAGGTTTTTTTTTGGGGGGGTGGGGGGGGCTTGAAATATAAGCCCTACCCGGAAAATAAGCTGTAACTGAAGGGGGAAAAAAAGTATATATCACCTCTCTCGTGCTGTCTGGGGCGCCGCAGCAGCTTTTCCCTGGGTGCCGGCACTGATCATCTTCTTCATTTTTCAGGATTTCCTACTGTCAAAGTTGCATCGCCCGGCATGAAAATCGCATTTTCGTGCAATGCGATGCAACAGGGAGGAAGGCTCAATGAGGAAACATGGGCTACAAAAGATCGAGAGTCGCGGGCATAGCGATAGACCAACGAGGCTTTTTTTTTTTTTATACATTACATCTAAAATAAACAGAGCATAATCCAGAGTATCGAGACAAGTAAATATCCATGTTGTATGAGATTACAAACGAATTTAGCTTGGATTGAAGCCTCAGAGAAAACATTATTATACTAGTCACGGCATCACTAGACTAAGATAAACAGGAAAGGCACAGATCAAGTCAAGTAACGGGTATAGACTACATCCAAGCCTCCTCTAAAAAACAGAAAAACAAAGACATAGGGGAAAAACATTGCAGACTACACCGGGGGGGAGAACATAAGGGAAGGGTGGTAGGGGAAGGAGAGAGTGGGGAGAGGGGGAGAGGGGGAGAAGGGCCTCCTCGGGGTTACATCAGAGATACGTCTCAAGTAACGCCTACTCAGGTTTGCGCCAACGGTAAAATAAGGAACCTAGGATGATAGGCATTGAGGTAAGTGGAACATCAGTGGCTGCAGGCAGGATAGTTTCCGACCATCGGCATGAAGTGTGTTCTAATTGATCTCACCTCTAATAGTACGCCACGGGCTCCAGATTTTTAGGGAATTATCATGGGTACTCTTTGACCAGCTGGACAACTCCTCTAGGTTCACAAGGAGATCTAGCCTGTCCCTCCACAAGATCAAAGAGGGGGGGATCTCGTTGTCGCCATAGTAGAGGAATGAGGGCTTTGGCTGTATTGAGCAGGAAAACTAACAATTTATGTTTAAGAGGGTGAAAGAAGGCAGAAGGCTTCCACAGAAGAACCATCTCAGGGGAGAGAATTAAATTTGGGGACAACTTTCTCAGAGCCCTCCCAACGTCTTTCCAGAAGAGGGACAGAAGCGAACACTCCCACCAGATGTGTATGGTCAAACAGCCACTGCGGAGTCCTGTACCATCTCACTAGAAGTTTATAGTGGGACTCCTGCGAAGTGATACAGGGAGAAAGGCCGAAGGCCGTTTTCAGAATGAGTTTAGTATCGCTCTGGGAGAGGGATATATGTAACTCCCTTTCTCAAGATGTGAGGAAGGTGGGCTTTGAAGTCACAGGAGGTGAGATGAAGTGTCTACGTATAAATGCTACTTTCCTCATAGCTAGGTTACTCCCTTTCAGCGTGGACGCAAAAGGGGTCAGGGGCCTAGACGATTTGTGTAGGTTAAGGAAGTCGCCGAGCACCCTCGACACATGAGTAGATAGTAGAAAAGGGAGTGAGTGGTTGGGAAGGAGAGCCTTTAATATGACAGAGGGGGGTTTATGGGCCAGAGATTGTACATCGCAGATGTTCTTGTCCGCGAAAATTTTCCAGGTGCTAGCTGAGCACGGGTCTAGAGGGAGATCTAAAAGTTTATATAATGCACACAGAGAGGTGCAAGGGGAGGGTCTGGGAGCCAATGTCTCCCCTAAGTTATCCCATGTCTCAAAAGGTCTCCTGAGAAGGGGATTCGCTCTTATACCTCTTTGTCTTCTTTTGCTGGGGAACAACAGATCCTCAAGGAGGGTTGGGCCATGGGAACCTCTGGCTAATAAGTGGATGAGATGGTCCCTGTTCGGATGAGTCAGTTCCATCCAATAGTTCAATTGGGAAGCAAGATAAAACTCACGGACGCAAGGCAAGTCCACCCCTCCCTTCCTACTTCTCCTCACTATGAGACAATGGGCCAGTCTCGGTCTCCTCCACACGTACCCAGAAAAAGCCACACGGAGGGATTTGAAAAAACTCGCTGGAATGTATATCGGGAGAAGGCAGATCTTATATAAAATAATAGGAAGCACATAGGATTTCAGGATGTTTTTCCTATCCAGCCACGATATGAATGGAAGGTCATAGGATCGCAAGAGGCTCCTGACTTTAGCTAGTAGGGGTAGAAAATTTGCAGAATATAGATCTTCTGCTTTTTTGGTGAGCTTAATGCCTAAAAAATCTATGTCGGATTCGGACCAGACAAAGCGGGAATCAGCCCTTAGTGCTCTGCAGCGAGCAGTGGGTATAGAAATGTTGAGAACTGTAGATTTTGCAAAGTTTATTTTGAAGTTGGATAGAACTCCAAATTCCTCAAGCAGATAAATAAGTCTAGGTAGGCCTTTTTCAGGATTTGTTATCAAGAAAACAATGTCATCTGCATACGCAGCAGTGGAGAGGACCTCTGTATCAATTTTCAGTCCCTGGATCATAGGATCTATCCTAATTTTTTGCAGAAAGGGTTCTAATGCAAGGATGAAGAGAGTAGGCGAGAGTGGACAGCCCTGCCATGTGCCATTGTTGATATTAAAGGGCGGAGACAAGGAATTATTAATTTTAAGCCTAGCGTAGGGCATAGCATACAAGGAGAGAATAGCTGAGACAAACCCTGGGGGGATATTGAAGTGTAAGAGGACTAGTTCCATATACAGCCAATTTACCCAGTTGAAAGCTTTTTTGGCATCTGAACCTACTAAAGCTAAGGGAATATTGTGGGTTTGGGCATATCCCAAGCAATTATGCTTGCTTTCTCTCCCTCCAACAAAGCCTGTCTGTTCGGGATTGATCAAGTTAGGAATGTGTTTCTCCAGTCTTTTGGCAAGAAGTTTGGCCCAAAGCATCATATCAAAATTTATTAGAGAAATGGGCCTATAGCTCCCGCACAGCTAAGGGTCCTTGTTCTCTTTTTGTACTAGGGTAATGTGAGCTTCCTGGGCTTGTTTAGGAAGCGGGACCCCTTGTAGGAGGGAATTAAAGAGTTCAGTAAGATAGGGGACTAAGGTAGTTTTAAAGGATTTGTAGTAAATTAGAGGGAGGCCATCTGGACCTGGGCTCTTACCCGACGGAGAGGAGATTAACAGGTCTTACACTTCCTGGGTAGTAGCGGGGGTCATAAAAGCTGCATCGTCTTTCTCCTCTATTTTAGGGAGGTTTAGTCCCTTTAGGAAAGAGTCGATCTGGTTCCTGGCGCTCAGTCTAGTCTCAGGAGTAAGGGACTCCTTGAGGTTATAGAGGTGAGAGTAAAATGCCTGCAATTCTTTGGCTATATCTTGAGAAGAGGTAGCCAGGGAACCAGAATGAGTTTTGATAGAGTTTATAAAGTTTCTGGAGCTGGCTTTTTTGATGAGGGCGGACATAAATTTACTTCCCTTATTACCATGGGCATAAACTACGTGTTTAAGGTAGAGGTGCTTCTTATTATATTTGGTTTCAAGGGAAAGCTTAAAGGGGTTGTCTCGCGGTAGCAAGTGAGTTTATACACTTCTGTATGGCCATATTAATGCACTTTGTAATATACATCGTGCATTAAATATGAGCCATACAGAAGTTATTCACTTACCTGCTCCATTGCTAGCGTCCCCATCTCCATGGCTCCGTCTAATTTCGCTGTCTTCTGGTGTTTTTGGACGCGATTGCGCTGTGCGGTCTTCTGCCTGGTGAATGGGGCCGCTCGTGCCGGAGAGCTGGTCACCGCGTCGTCATCGTAGCTCCGCCCCGTCACGTGTGCCGATTCCAGCCAATCAGGAGGCTAGAATCGGCAATGGAACACGGAAGACAGAAGAAGAAACTCCACGGTGCACCATGGGAAGACCCGCGGTGCACCGTGGGAGAAGACCAGCGGCGCCATCTTTAAAAGAAGAAATGAAGAAGCTGCAGAACGCTGATGCAGGTAAGTGCAATGTGCTTTTTAAAAACTAACCTATGCTTTCTTTTTCACAGGGCATAATGCAGGGGTCCATTTAAAAAAAAAAATTAGCTTTCGCCGCGAGACAACCCCTTTAAGTTCCTTTCTGAGAGAGATTAATTTATCAAGCATAGCTTTGCTGTGAGAAGCTTTTGCAGCCTGTTCGAGTTTAGTGATTTGAAGCAGTTTCTCATCAATCTCCATTTCTTGTTTTTTCTTGACTCTGAAACCCAATGCGATCAGTAGAACTCTTGAAAAGGCCTTATGAACCTCCTACACCAGCGGGAGTGACTGTCCTTTAGCTTTGTTGAGTTGGAAGTATTCTTCTATAAGAGTATTTAGTTGCGCTATGTCACTCTCCATATCTAGTAGGGAGGGATTAAGTCTCCATCGCCACTCTCGAGGAGAAGGGTTGGGTGGACGTAAATTAACATGCACTGGGGCGTGATCTGAGATTGCGATAGAGTCAATGGTAGCCCTGACCACAGATGGTAGGAGGACGGAGGAGACGAAGATGTAGTCCAGACGCTGGAACGAGGAGTGGACCGAGGAGAAAAATGTATAATCTTTAACAGAAGGGAATAGACAACGCCAGGCGTTCGAGACTCCCAACTCTGATAGACAGCGGCCAAGTCTCCTTAGTCTCGTCTGTGAGATCTGGGATTTCCCTACAGATGAGTTCAGTAGGGGGCAAAGAGTAACGTTTAAATCCCCTCCCAGAAGTGTAGGCCCTGTGGAAAAGTGCTTAAGAACTGCCAGCTGCCTAATTAGCCAAGGGACTTGATCAGTGTTAGGCGTATATAGGTTTGCAAAGGTCAGTTTAGTGTTGTTTAGTGAACCTCTCAAGAACAAAACCCTACCTTCCTCATCAGAGTATTGGGCTTCGTAGGAGAAGGCGATGGATCTGTGGAACAGGATCGAAACTCCCTTAGAGGCAGACGTTGGGTGGGAACTGTAGAACCCCTGAGGAAACTGTCTGCCCGGAAGAGATAAACATCTATTTCCCCTGAAATGAGTCTCCTGCAAAAAAGCGATCTTGGTACCATACCTTTTTAGAAGAAGCGCTATGTGGTGTCTCTTGGAGGGGGAGTTCAGACCTCTTACATTAAACGAGGTGAGGCGAAGGCAGTCATCCATGCCAATGGTGCAGGATAAGCGGCTGAGTCACTTTCAATTATACAAAAAGAAAAGGATACGTTAGATATGAAGAGGGGACCGTGAGATAGTATGCGAATCTCGATCTCTACAGTAATGAGTCTGAGAGCACTGGGGGAAGAAAGGGAGAATTACAGGGCGAGGGGGAGGGGAGAGAACAAAAGGGAAGGAGTAGACAAGCACGCTTTTAAACAGAGAAAGGGAAAAAACAATTCTCTTAAAGCAGATGAGGCGAAGCCCGAGTCCTCGGGTTTGCCTTCGGATGGGGGTGTTAAAGGGGTTGTCCCGCGCCGAAACGTTTTTTTTTTTTTTCAACCCCCCCCCCCCCCCCCCGTTCGGCGCGAGACAACCCCGATGCAGGGGTTAAAAAAGAACACCGGACAGCGCTTACCTTAATCCCCGCGCTCCGGTGACTTCTTACTTACCCGGTGAAGATGGCCGCCGGGATCTTCTACCTCCGTGGACCGCAGCTCTTCTGTGCGGTCCATTGCCGATTCCAGCCTCCTGATTGGCTGGAATCGGCACGTGACGGGGCGGAGCTACACGGAGCTACACCGAGCCCCATTGAGAAGAGAAGAAGACCCGGACTGCGCAAGCGCGGCTAATTTGGCCATTAGACGGTGAAAATTAGTCGGCTCCATGGGAACAAGGACGCTAGCAACGGAGCAGGTAAGTGAAAAACTTCTTATAACTTCTGTATGGCTCATAATTAATGCACAATGTACATTACAAAGTGCATTAATATGGCCATACAGAAGTGTATAGACCCACTTGCTGCCGCGGGACAACCCCTTTAACAGAACTGCGAAAAAGCAGAGTACAGTTAACTGTGCACATAGCCTGGTCTGTCAGGCGCCAACTGGGACCCTTAGGTAATTTTAGGACAAAAATGAATAAAATGACGAAACCTTCTCAGGGAGAAAGACAGGAACATTTGCATAATGCGAATGATAGAACTATCATAGGATGGAGAGATACTATCCAGAGGACTAAAGCATGGTCGGACGACCAAGAGAGTAGAGTCCTGGAAATGAAGTCTCCCCAATCCTAACACCTCTCCTTAGGGTAAAAACAGGACCTGAGTCCTCAAAGGAGAATGTCAACCGGAGAGCACCACAGGAAGACACTCGAGTCAAGTATCCATATTATTTGCTGAGTCCTTGTTCTTTTTCTTCTTGCCTCTCGGCGACTTCGGATTGCTTGCTTGTTGCCAGGCCTCTGGGGATATCAGCTTCGGAAGTTTAGGAAAGGGAGCCAGCAGGGAAGATCAATAGGATTAAGCTCCAGATGGGCCCAGCAGCTTCGGAGCTCTTCGGGAGAGGGGGTTTTTGTGTCGGGTTGTTGCATGCTACAAAACATCATATGTGTGAAGGAACCCATAGGAAAGCATGGGCTTCACATACATGTGATCTGTAGCATTGTTGCAATGCTAAAAAATCGCTGGACTTTGTCACCCATGTGAAGGATGCCTAAAATCCAATTTGGGTATTCACTCTCAGTAGATAGTTTTGATTCTGTGGTAAACAAATTTCAGTCAAATCAGACCAGAACTGTGAATTTGTATACAATACAAACAAACGGATTTTATGAATAGCAGTCTTGAATATACAAAGTGGGCCACAAAAATGAGCCCAGCACCGCACTCTTATGAAAACTGTCCAAAAGAAAATCTGTCTTGCCCATAGCAACCAATCACAGCACAGCTTTTATTTAATCTCAGCAGTAAAGGAAATAGCAACCAATCGCATGTGCCTCTACATGTATTTAGTGCACCATATGCACTGAGAAATTATACTAAACCCGGGGCAGGAAATACCAGGCTTATTAAATTTCCCACACTGTTTTCAAATGATAAAAAGAAGACAGTAAAATAAGCAATTTATATGGTAAATATTATGTGAGTGCAGTAATGTATATGATTGTAAACATTACACTACCTAATCTTATAGACTTCCATTTAAACATGATAGATATGAATGCTAGATCGTCAATCAGCTTTGCCTAATGTCATGCTGTTGTGACTGCATTTATGACACAATCACATGCTTCTGGATACAGCATAGCATTAATAAATCTAAAATGATTATGTTCATAAAAGACATGATCGAATGTTATTAGAATTAAAATGGAAACTGAATTTAAGTACTACGACATTTTTTTTCTTTGGAATAAACCATTAGATTATAAAAAAAAAAAAACTGTACAAAATACATATGCAATATTAAGCAGAAGGGAAATGGAAGCAGTTGAGATAAGTGTGTCAAGCACTTACAAATCGATAGCAAAATGTGTCACAGAGCTCATGCCAAGGACACCTTGTGCTCCTGTCAGTGAAGAATTAAATGCAGCAGCTTCATCATTTCACATATAATGCATTGCACTTTCTACTGCAGTCTCTATCAAACCTTCTGACTAAATAAAGCAAAATATGATAATACAGTGCAATTGTATGGTTAATGTAAAAGGATGAGTTTATAAGTAGTGTATTGTGGAAGCTCTATTCCTTGTTCATTTCACTGCACTTCTATGTACTTGCCAGAACCTTGAATAGTTTTTCACTTTTACAGCAAAATCTATTTTAGTAGTGGAATGTGTAGGTCAGTAGCCTTCTTTATATACAATGTTGTAAAAAAAAGTATTTGCTCCTACCAAATAGTTTCTATTTTTGATAATGTGCTGCATTGAAATGTATTGAATCATTCAACTAAGATAAAAGCAATGAGTAAAAAAAAGATTTCAAAAAACAATGTTGAAATATCTTTTTTCCATTACCCTGCACCAAAAAATTAAGGGGCCACTGGTGATTTTTTCATTCATTATGTTACTATTCCCCCAGTGTATATAAGGTTAGTTATGCCTTTCTATTGGAAATTCTTGGCCTTTTTTCCTCAGATAGTCATGGGATCATACGAGCTTACATTTACTTTGGGTTATGCTGTCAGCATCTAGTCAATTTAGATGAACCTACCACAAAAACTGCCTAGTGGGAGACACATACTGCTGTCACAGTTATTCCTGATAATCACACAGCTCCTGTCACACAGTTATAATAGAGGAGATGACAGCTCGTCCTCTTGAGTGTTGTGAGGTAGTGAGGGTCGTGATAGTGGATGGTCGCTACATCGCCCCTAGGTTCCACTATTATGCCTAGTGGGGCTGGAGGAAGTTCATGTCCCGCTGTTTGATTCATGAAAAGCCAGGAGGGCAATGTAATCTCCAGCAAGTAGTTGCTGGGGGTCCTTTCTTTAAAAGTATTTGGGTCTGTTTTTTTGGAATGGATGTCAGGTTGGTAGTGGGGCCATCCATTCCACTTCCTCCACTCCAGGTTGTGTGCAAGGTCAATCAGCACAAGTGCTGAGGCTGAGCCAGGATAGGTGTGGATATAAATAGCAGTGTGCACTGATACAGGGGTGGGAATAAGATGGCTGCTGGACCCTGGCAGCCTGTGATACCTTCTAGAGCTGAAAACCCTGCTGTGTGGTGCACCTGTTGAGTGTGACCTGTACAGGCAGGGACGGCCTGGGATCCCATTACTGGACTGTTATTTTCTGGCCTGAAGCTAAGGCTGAATTTGTGTTGATTTTTCTGGTCTGAAATAAACGCAGGTCACGCCTTCACTTGGACTTTATCCACTTGTTTCCGTCTTTGGCTGCCGCCAACCCGCACTCTACCGAGCTGTCCTCCCACAGTGTATACTTATGGTTTGTAGATTTTTTCAGTAACTATAAAAGGTAATAATAATTAAAGATTTCCCCCAACAGGCATAAATGGTGTATCCTCTAGCTAATGCTGCGCTGATGCATCATGGGATAGATGTGAAAGCAAGGCCAAAAAAATTCAGCATCAGGATGGTGACTGATAAGCATCACACAGGGGATGATAACTCCATCGGAATGGCTGAAATACTTAGAGAAGACCTCTAGAGTGTTATAGACTGTCAGGTGAGAGGCACGGGGATGGAAAAACTGTTTTCACCAGAGGGACCATTGGGTAAAACGTATTCAATACATTATAATATACCCAAAATTGGTTATTATAAAAATCATATATACTCACACAATACAAGGTGTCATACAGCTACATTGACAAAAAATGTTAAAAGTTATGACTGCTGAAACACAAAAGGGGAGACAATTTACTGGTTCTTAGGGCTAAAATTAGTTATGTCACTAAAGGGTTAAAAATGGAATGTAAGTTCTGCGCCAAATATATTTATTTGAAACATATGTTAACATATGTTAAAAATTTGCAACACAAAAGTGACATTTGCAGGTGGGTTTTCCAAATTTTATAGTAATGATATGGTGTTAAAAGTAATTTGATAATTTGAATCATCATCAAGTGAGAGGAATATACAAAAATAAAAAAATTTTCAAATACTTTTTCACAACACTGTATAATTCAAGAATGATGTAGCACAAATAATCTATAGGAAGAAATATTTTAATACCAACAATACATTACATGTTTAATTAAAGAAAAATGTTTTTGTCATGACCATTGCCTCTTTCTAGACTACATCATTTATTAAAAGCTGCATTGCTTACTTGTTCCTGTCTTCCTGTGTAGTGGCATAGAATTAGTGGGGCCCCTCCATAATGTTCCATGTCTGTCTCATGTCAAGGTCCTGTCAGTGTCTTGTTTGTAGAGTGCATTTGATTTATGTGGATTGGATGTTTGCAGGACTGAAAGAACTAATGCCTGGTATGTTCTGTCCTGTCTGGAAAATGTAACAATTTGTGGGTATCGTTTGTGGTCATGTGATCATGCTATGTATATGTGTTTGCAAAATGTGATTGTTCTCAGCAAGAGAAACGACGTAATCTTGTAGATATGATACCTTTTAATGGCTAACAAAAATACATGATGTAATAATAGCGAGCTTTCGTACCAACGCAGGGTACTTCTTCCGGCTTAAATGGATTGGATCTGAAGAGGCATGCATATTACGTCGTTTCTCTTGCTGAGAACAATCACATTTTGCTCTACTGGCTAACACGGTACCAGATCTTTGTTTTCATTATATGTGTTTGCAAGAATGCAATGCAAGTCAGTCTGGTCCGTCTAGTCTAGGAGTGTAGAGAGCATGGAGTAGGCTGAGTGACTTTCTTATGCTCAGCCTGGGCCTGTTCAACCCACAAATCTTCGGTACTTCTGCGGAGCACTGGGAGAAGAAAAACTGCTTCATAGCGAGAAGAAGAAAAAGTGTGAGTGTTTGCCTGTGGAGAGAGAAAGTGAGTGCTGGAGTAAAGAAACCTGCAGATAACTTGGACTCAGGATTGTACAAATACCCAGTGAGCTTTCGAGATGTTATACTTGTAAGCTGATGTGATTGACTTTATTCAAACGTTTAAGCAAATGGACAAGATCGACCGTTTCCCAATTTTGTTCCAAAATATACTCTTCGGTGTTGGACTACTTTATTCATCTACGAAATCCATCCCAAGAGAAGGAATGGTGGCATCACGAGTGACAATTGGACTACAGGTAACCTCCGGTTACTATTCCTGTGATCTCCCCTAGCAGTAAGGTGGTTGGGTCCCAAGCTACCCTTAGTGGGAGGAGACGGTAGAGCCCTGTAACAAGGTCTTTCTCTACCCCACTGCCCTCTTGAGCTGTGGGCCTGCTTTTCGGGTGCACCTGCATGACATAGGTGAAGTGCTTACCTTTTGTTTCTGCCTCAAATGCTTGGAAAGAACAGTCATCTTCTCTGTAGTGATCAGGAATTAGAAATACCAGCAATTTAAATTTGGAAATGTATAGAAGAAAATTACATTGTATGCCAATTTAATTCAGAAAATGCCATGTCATATATAAATCCATGTTATTAGTATAAAATCCCAGAAAAGGGAAATAACAGACAAAAAAAAAATTGCAGTTTGGCTGTCTGTATGTTTGGGATGTGGTGTTTATGGCTGCCCTCTTATATCAGTATATCAGTAAGTATATAGCCACTTTTCATGTTATTACTATGGCTAAAATTATAGCCATGCGATGTACCAATTCTCGCTTGTGGGCAATCTGCATGTTATGTGTGCAATATATTTGCATAGAGAAGAGTCACTAGAACTACGCATATAGTTTTATAAATTTTACAGGTTTCTTACTCCCATGTCCTCCATTCCATGCATTTACTTCTGTACTGCAATACAGTGGAATAGAATGTCCCCTGCTAAATGTGTGCTAAGAGCAAGGGAACATATCACTTATAGCTGTCCACTTACACAATTTACTTCTCAATTTCGAAGAAGAAATATTCTATTCTTATTCTATATTCAATCTTTAAAGATATAATGTAGCAATCAATGCATTTATGGTGATGCTTGATTTTTTTTAACAGAGAAATGTAGTTTCGTAGTGACATACTTTTCTTCAACTTATAATGTCCTACTATTTTTCCAAAGAACGGTAAAACAAACTTTGTGAGGGCCTATTTGTGCTTATGTAAGGGGGAACATAAATATTTTGATTGGAATACAGAGATTAGTTATAACAAAACAGCACTCTTATATTGTGTAGGTCCCCTAGTGCTGCCAAAAGAGCTATCACCAGTTGAGGCATAAATTTCATAAGACCTCTGCAGGTGACCTGTGGTTTCTGGAACCGAGGCTTTTGCAACAAGCCTTTTAAATTCTGTAAGTTGCAAAGTGGGACGTATATGAATTGGACTTCCAATCCATCTCACAAATGCTTGATTGGATTGAGATATGGGAAATTTGGAGACCAAGTCAACATATTGAACTCTCTCTCTCTTGTTACTAAAACTATTCCTCATGTATTTTTCCTGTGTAGTAGGACATGTTCTCTTTTGAAAAAAACACCGTCCTCAGAAATTATCATTGCCATAAAGGGATGTCCACAGGAATGCCAGGATAAAAGGTTTCCCAGCAGAATGTTGCCCGCAGTTTCATACTGTCTCCACTGGCTTTTCTTTTTCCATTAGTGTATCCTGGTGCCATCTCTTTCTCAGGTAAGTAACACACATGCACCCACCTTCTTCATATTATAAAAGAAAATATAGTTGCTAATGTTAAAAAAAACTAAAGTTCAGCAACTCCATCCTATAATCCTACTGTGTTGATCCACAGGGAAAAAAAGAACATGGGGCAGATGCCAGTTGTGCCATAGGAGGCACACAAATACCTTACCAATTCAAATTATTGAAACTAGAAATAAACCCCAAATCAAGTTACATCTGCAGAAATCTAATAGCCATAACTTGTAATATCACATTGCTTGAGAAAGACAACCAGGCCCCTCTTGAACTAGTTCAGTGAATCCCTCATCACAGCTTCTTGTGGTAGAGAGTCGCATACTCTCATTGCTTTTACATTAAAAAACCCTATATTTGATGATGGGGAAACCTTCTTTCTTCCAGATGTTTTATACAAGCGTAGGCATAAAAAAAAAAAAAAAAAAAAAAATATATATAATCAATAGAGATGAGCGAACGTGTTCTTCCGAGCTTGATATTCGTGCGAATATTAGGGTGTTCGTGATGTTCGTTATTCGTAACGAACACCATGCGGTGTTCGGGTTACTTTCACTTCCTTCCCTGAGACGTTAGCGCGCTTTTCTGGCCAATTGAAAGACAGGGAAGGCATTACAACTTCCCCCTGTGACGTTCAAGCCCTATACCACCCCCCTGCAGTGAGTGGCTGGGAAGATCAGGTGTCCGCCGAATATAAAAGTCGGCCCCTCCCGCGGCTCGCCTCAGATGCCGTGTGAGTTAGATGAGGGACAGTGCTGTTTGTACCGGAGCTGCTGTAGGGAAAGAATTGGTAGTTAGTGTAGGCTTCAAGACCCCCCAAAGGTCCTTATTAGGGCCACTGATAGCTGTGTGTTGGCTGCTGTTAGCAGTGGCAATTTTTTTTTCTCAAAATCGCCTCTGCAGAGCGTTGCACCCGGCATTAGGGACAGAAGTGCTGCATAGGCAGGGAGAGTGTTAGGAGTGAGTGTAGCCTTCAAGAACCTCAACGGTCCTTTCTAGGGCCATATTTAACAGTGTGCAGTACTGTGCAGGCTGCTGTTAGCTGTGCTGCATTTTTTTTTACTTCTCAAAATCGCCTCTGCAGAGCATTGCACCCTCCATTGATACTGCAGGGAAAGAATTGTGTAGGCAGGGCCACAACACAGTTATTATTCATTGAATATACGCAGTGCTGCCTTTTGGTGCAAAAAAACGGAAAATATTTCTATTTGTCCTGCCTCTGTCCGTCCTAAGGGCGGTGGACACGTGTCGGCTGCGTGTGCAACCTTTAAAAATCAGACGCACCCAGCTACGGTTTACTGCTGGCTTCGCCATTTGCTTTCCTTAATTGGGAAAAAAAATACCTGCTCTGCCAGAGTTAATAACTCTGCTACCCTCACGTTCTGTGACACATTAGCAGGAAAACAGCACAGTTATTAAACTTCTCATGTTCATTGAATATACGCAGTGCTGCCTTTTGGTGCAAAAAAACGGAAAATATTTCTATTTGTCCTGCCTCTGTCCGTCCTAAGGGCGGTGGACACGTGTCGGCTGCGTGTGCAACCTTTAAAAATCAGACGCACCCAGCTACGGTTTACTGCTGGCTTCGCCATTTGCTTTCCTTAATTGGGAAAAAAAATACCTGCTCTGCCAGAGTTAATAACTCTGCTACCCTCACGTTCTGTGACACATTAGCAGGAAAACAGCACAGTTATTAAACTTAGATTATTCATTCAATAGAGGCAGTGGGGCCTTTCGTTTTCAAAAAAGGGAAAAAATTATATTTGGCCTGCAGTCTTGCGCCAATTTATTAGCTGCCAGTGAAATCAAATCACTGGTAATACAGCATGCTGAGGGGTAGGGGTAGGCCTAGAGGACGTGGACGCGGCCAAGGACGCGGAGGGCCAAGTCAGGGTGTGGGCACAGGCCGAGCTCCTGATCCAGATGTGTCGCAGCCGACTGCTGCGCGATTAGGAGAGAGGCACGTTTCTGGCGTCCCCACATTCATCGCCCAATTAATGGGTCCACGCGGGAGACGGTTATTAGAAAATGAGCAGTGTGAGCAGGTCCTGTCCTGGATGGCAGAAAGTGCTTCGAGCAACCTATCGTCAACCCGCAGTTCTGCGCCGTCCACTGCTGCAAATCCGAATCCTCTGTCTGCTGCTCCTCCTTCCTCCCAGCCTCCTCACTCCACTACAATGACACCTGCTCAGGAGCGGGAACACTCCCAGGAACTGTTCTCGGGCCCCTGCTGAGATTGGGCAGCAGCGGTTCCTCTCCCACCAGAGGAGTTTATCGTCACTGATGCCCAACCATTCGAAAGTTCCCGGGGTCCGGGGGAAGAGGCTGGGGACTTCCGCCAACTGTCTCAACAACTTTCTGTGGGTGAGGAGGACGATGACGATCAGACACAGTTGTCTTGCAGTGAGGTAGTAGTAAGGGCAGTAAGTCCGAGGGAGCAGCGCACAGAGAATTCGGAGGAAGAGCAGCAGGACGATGAGGTGACTGACCCCACCTGGTGTGCAACGCTTACTCAGGAGGACAGGTCTTCAGAGGGGGAGTCAAGGGCATCAGCAGGGCAGGTTGCAAGAGGCAGTGCGGTGGCCAGGGGTAAAGGCAGGGCCAGACCGAATAATCCACCAAGTGTTTCCCAAAGCGCCCCCTCGCGCCATGCCACCCTGCAGAGGCCGAGGTGCTCTAAGGTCTGGCAGTTTTTCACACAGACGCCTGACGACCGACGAACAGTGGTGTGCAACCTTTGTCGCGCAAAGCTCAGCCGGGAAGCCCACACCAACAGCCTCACCACCACCACCATGCGCAGACATATGATGGCCAAGCACCCCACAAGGTGGAACGAAGGCCGTTCAGCGCCTCCGGTTTGCACCCCTGCCTCTCCCCCTGTGCCCCAACCTGCCACTGAGATGCAACCCCCCTCTCAGGACACAGGCACTACCGTCTCCTGGCCTGCACCCACACCCTCACCTCCGCTGTCCTCGGCCCCATCCAGCAGTGTAGTTCAGCGCACCGTCCAGCCGTCGCTTGCGTAACTGTTGGAGCGCAAGCGCAAGTATGCCGCCACGCACCCGCACGCTCAAACGTTGACCGTCCGCATAGCAAAATTCATCAGCCTTGAGATGCTGCCGTATAGGGTTGTGGAAACGGAGTCCTTCAAAAGTATCATGGAGGCGGCGGCCCCGCGCTACTCAGTTCCCAGTCGCCACTACTTTTCCCGATGTGCCGTCCCAGCCCTGCACGACCACGTCTCCCGCAACATTGTACGCGCCCTCACCAACGCGGTTACTGCCACGGTCCACTTAACTACGGACACGTGGACAAGCACAGGCGGGCAGGGCCACTACATCTCCCTGACGGCACATTGGGTGAATTTAGTGGAGGCTGGGACAGAGTCAGAGCCCGGGACCGCTCACGTCCTACCCACCCCCAGAATTGCGGGCCCCAGCTCGGTGGTGGTATCTGCGGAGGTGTATGCTTCCTCCACTAAAGCACCCTCCTCCTCCTCCTCCTCCTCTGTCTCGCAATCAAGATGTGTTAGCAGCAGCATGTCGCCAGCAGTCGGTGTCGCGCGGTGTGGCAGCACAGCGGTGGGCAAGCGTCAGCAGGCCGTGCTGAAACTACTCAGCTTAGGCGATAAGAGGCACACGGCCCACGAACTGCTGCAGGGTCTGACACAGCAGACCGACCGCTGGCTTGCGCCGCTGAGCCTCCAACCGGGCATGGTCGTGTGTGACAACGGCCGTAACCTGGTGGCGGCTCTGCAGCTCGGCAGCCTCACGCACGTGCCATGCCTGGCCCACGTCTTTAATTTGGTGGTTCAGCGCTTTCTGAAAAGCTACCCACGCTTGTCAGACCTGCTCGTAAAGGCGCGCCGGCTCTGCGCACATTTCCGCAAGTCCCACACGGACGCTGCCACCCTGCGCACCCTGCAACATCACTTTAAGCTGCCAGTGCACCGACTGCTGTGCGACGTGCCCACACGGTGGAACTCTACGCTCCACATGTTGGCCAGGCTCTATGAACAGCGTAGAGCTATAGTCGAATACCAACTCCAACATGGGCGGCGCAGTGGGAGTCAGCCTCCTCAATTCCTTTCAGAAGAGTGGGCCTGGTTGGCAGACATCTGCCATGTCCTTGGTAATTTTGAGGAGTCTACCCAGGGGGTGAGCGGCGATGCTACAATCATTAGCGTCACCATTCCTCTGCTATGCATCTTGAGAAATTCCCTGCAAACCATAAAGGCAGCTGCTTTGCGCTCGGAAACGGGGGCGGGGGAAGACAGTATGCCGCTGGATAGTCAGGGCACCCTCCTGTCTATTTCTCAGCGCATACAGGAGGAGGAGGAGGAGCATGAGGAGGATGAGGAGGAGGGGGAAGAGACAGCTTGGCCCGCTGCTGACGGTACACCGGCTGATTGCCTGTCATCCTTTCAGCGTGTATGGCCTGAGGAGGAGGAGGATCCTGAAAGTGATCTTCCTAGTGAAGACAGCCATGTGTTGCGTACAGGTACCCTGGCACACATGGCTGACTTCATGTTAGGATGCCTTTCTCGTGACCCTCGCGTTGCACGCATTCTGGCCACGACGGATTACTGGGTGTACACACTGCTCGATCCACGGTATAAGGAGAACCTGCCCACTCTGATTCCCGAAGAGGAAAGGGGTTCGAGAGTGTTGCTATACCACAGGACCCTTGCGGACAAGCTGATGGTAAAATTCCCAGCCGACAGCGCTAGTGGCAGAAGGCGCAGTACCGAGGGCAAGGTAGCAGGGGAGGTGCGGAGATCGAGCAGCATGTACATCCCAGGCAGTGCAACAGTCTTTAAGGGCCTGGCCAGCTTTATGGCTCCCCACCAAGACTGTGTCACCGCTCCCCAGTCAAGGCTGAGTCGGCGGGAGCACTGTGAAAGGATGGTGAGGGAGTACGTAGCCGATCACACGACCATCCTTGGTGACGCCTCTGCCCCCTACAACTACTGGGTGTCGAAGCTGGACACGTGGCCTGAACTAGCGCTGTATGCCCTGGAGGTGCTTGCTTGTCCTGCAGCTAGCGTCTTGTCGGAGAGGGTGTTTAGTGCGGCTGGGGGAATCATCACAGATAAGCGTAGCCGCTTGTCAACCGACAGTGCCGACAGGCTAACACTCATCAAGATGAACAAAGGCTGGATTTCCCCAGACTTCTGTTCTCCACCAGCGGACAGCAGCGATATGTAAGCAATACGTAGGCTGCACCCGCGGATGGAAGCTACGTTTTCTCTCACCATCCAAAACGGGGACATTTCTGCTTCATCAATCTGTGTCTAATATTCCTCCTCCTCCTCCTGCTCCTCCTCCTGAAACCTCACGTAATCACGCTGAACGGGCAATTTTTCTTAGGGCCACAAGGCTCACTCAAATAATTTTTCTGAACAATTTTTATAAGTTTCAATGCGCTTAAAAGCGTTGGAACTGTAACTTGAACCAATTTTTCGTTACACTGGGCTGCCTCCAGGCCTAGTTACCAATTAAGCCACATTAACCAAAGCGATTAATGGGTTTCACCTGCCCTCTTGGCTGGCCATGGCCAATTTTTCTGATGTACATTAGTACTGTTGATACAGCAATTTTTGTGGGCCCTCGCCTACAGTGTAATCAAATGAATTTTTAGCCCACCTGCATTAAGCGCGACATTACTACCTCAGCTGTGTTGGGCAATGCAATGGGATATTTCTATGTACCGCCGATGGCTTCCTGGCACCCACCCATGCTGTGGGTCCACAGGGAATTATAAATGCATCTGTTTCCACTTATAAAGAATCCCAGTCTGACTGGGGCATGCAGTGTGGGCCGAAACCCACCTGCATTAACCCTTTCCAGTCCACTGTCTGACCTGTGAAGACATTAGGGTTTAAGGCTGTACAGCTCCGTTGTTGGTAGACGTCCGTCGGGGTTCTCTTACTGTAAATTGCCAGCCTCTCTGCTGTCGGAGCCTATCCTACGTGTCAGCTCATGCAGTACTGGCTTTAGCCAGCATATAGCGCCGTTGTATAACGGCAGAAAAAGAGTAAGCCCCCTAGGAAAACCATATACAAATTGGATTGGAAAGGGTTAAGCACGACATTACTACCTCAGCTGTGTTGGGCAATGCAATGGGATATTTCTGTGTACCGCCGGTGGCTTCCTGGCACCCACCCATGCTGTAGGTGCACACGGAGTTTTTACTACATCTGTACACTTATAAAGAACCCCAGTCAGACTGGGGCATGCAGTGTGGGCCGAAGCCCACCTGCATTAAGCACGACATTACTACCTCAGCTGTGTTGGGCAATGCAATGGGATATTTCTGTGTACCGCCGGTGGGTTCCAGGGAGCCACCCATGCTGTAGGTGCACACAGAGTTTTTACTACATCTGTACACTTATAAAGAACCCCAGTCAGACTGGGGCATGCAGTGTGGGCCGAAGCCCACCTGCATTAAGCACGACATTACTACCTCAGCTGTGTTGGGCAATGCAATGGGATATTTCTGTGTACCGCCGGTGGGTTCCAGGGAGCCACCCATGCTGTGGGTCGACAGGGACTTCACAATAGGGAGTTGTACCTGCCTGTGTCTATGAATTAAAAAGCCCGGTCTGACTGGGGCATGCAGACACCTTGACAGAATGAATAGTGTGTGGCACATAGGTTCCCCATTGCTATGCCCACGTGTGCAGCTCCTGATGGCGGTGGCACAGGATTCTATTTCTCATTGCTTCTGTACAGCATTGTGGGCTATCGCTCCGCCACTTTTAAAGAGGGTCGCTGCCTAGCCGTGCCAACCTCTGCAGTGTGTGCCTGCGGTCCCTCGTCATGGCAGACGCACTTCTAAATAGACATGAGCGTGGTGTGGCATGAGGGCAGCTGAAGGCTGCCCAGGGACACTTTGGTGTGCGCTGTGGGGGGGAGGGGGGGCGGTTGGGCAGCATGTAACCCAGGAGAAGTGTCAGTGGAGTGTCATGCAGGCAGTGATTGTGCTTTGTTGGAGGTAGTGTGGTGCTTAGCAAAGGTATGCCATGCTAATGAGGGCTTTTCAGAAGTAAAAGTTGTTGGGAGGGGGGGGGGCACTCTTGCCGGTATTGTGGCTTATTAGTGGGACCTGTGAACTTGAGATGCAGCCCAACATGTAGCCCCTCGCCTGCCCTATCCGTTGCTGTGTCGTTCCCATCACTTTCTTGAATTGCCCAGATTTTCACACATGAAAACCTTAGCGAGCATCGGCGAAATACAAAAATACTCTGGTCGCCCATTGACTTCAATGGGGTTCGTTGTTCGAAACGAACCCTCGAACATCGCGGGAAGTTCGTTCCGAATAACGAACACCCAAACATTTTGGTGTTCGCTCATCTCTAATAATCAATTAAAATGTACAAATGTACTAATTACAAAGAACAAATTTATATACACAAGGTGTTTGTATATATTTGTAGTTTACAATTAGTATATTTGTACATTTTAATTGGTTTGATGACTATGATTTATCAGACCAAACCATCTTCTTCCA